>NC_057742.1:22210213-22302395 GCF_004010195.1 Chiloscyllium plagiosum
TCCTGATGAAGGGCTTTTGCCCGAAACGTCGATTTTGCCTGTCCTCGGATGCTGCCTGAATTGCTGTGCTCTTCCAGCACCACTGATCCAGAATAAGATTTAATGCTGACTGACAAGTGTGAGATATTGTATTATAGGCTATCTTTATTAACTAACACACCTGCTCGCTATATTCATTGATACGGGGTGCCTGTTCATTCATTTATAACCCTTTACTAACCCATTAATTACTATAACACAGTTTCATCCATTCATTCATAAAACTGCAGTTCTGTAGTATCCAAATTTAAACCATGATTTATGCATTCAGCATACAGAACAATACCATCCACATTTAGTCTCCACGAAACATTGTAACATTAATCTGAAGTACCAGTTAAATACCTTTTAACTGGGCCATTATCCCTTTAAGAAACTAATTGACAAAACAGTGTTTGCATGAAGTCAACTGGGAAATAGCAAATAAATCTCACCTACAGCTGCATAATTGACAAAACAGTGTTTGCATGAAGTCAACTGGGAAATAGCAAATAAATCTCACCATACAGCTGCAGTAATCAGTTTAATATCCTTTATCCTTTTATTACTATTTCTAACTTATTTAGAGCATGCAGGTCTAGTATTTTTACTAACATTTACTAATTTAAAAGACAAAAGAACTAACACCTCTAATTATGCAAGCAGATCAGACAGACATGCCATCAGAAGTAGCAGTTAGCTACTTGGTCTGATGACACTTGTAGGAATTCTGCTTCACCATTCAATGAAATCATGGCTGATCTAATAATTCTCAACACCTCTTTCCCATTTCCTCTACTCCCTTACTGATTAAAAATCTGACCACATCAGCCTTGAATATATTAAACATTCTCGCCTCTACAGCCTACTGTGGTAAATAATACCACGGATTGACTGCCTCCCAGTAAAAAGAAATTCTCCTCAGCTTTGTCTTAAGTAAGCAACTCCTTCCCTTCTTCTGAGATTACAGCTTCTGGTCCTAGAACCTCCTCACAAGCAGAAACAAACTCCCCCCATCTATACTGCCAAGCCCTTATTAATATTATATGTTTCAATAAGGGTTCCTCTCCTTATTCAAAACTCAACTAAGTGCAACTTACTGAACCTTTCTTTGTAACACAGTCCCTTCATACTTGGGTTAGGCAACTCTAACCCTATCACCGAGTGAACCTTTTCTTGATTTCTTCGGTAGTGATTGGAACCAGGTCTACCTCATTGAGTACAAGATCTTTGATTCGGGTTGTTAACCTGGGCCAATCAGGGAGCCCTGGCTGACGAATATAATCAGGGGATTTAGAATCTCCCCAGTTCAGGGGACTGACTCCGCTGGCTGACCACAGCTAGTGTACTGTACATTGGGAAATAAAAGATGATTTGGTGATGGGATACCAGTCTCTGTGCAGTTATTTCAGCCTATAGTGCCAGTATATCTTCCCTTGGATAAGGGATCCAAAACCGTTCACAATATTCCAGGTGCGGTGTGACTAGTGCTTTGTATAGTTTTAACATGGCCTCCCTACTCTCGTACTCCATTTTTAAAAAAATTAAATTAGGCCACCAGTCTGTTTGCTTTCCCTAATGCATGCTGAATTCGGAAGCTGGCTCTTAGTGATTCGTACGCAAAGACCCCTACATCATTCTGTGATACAGCTTTCTGTTTAAATAATATTCAGCTCTTCTTTATGTCAACTACTTGTTTAGTTCACAGATTCATGGAGCCCTGACTTACCAAATAACAGAGCAGAATGCTTTATTATTGGATAAGTGCTTGCTGAATGTTCCTACTGTTCTGGAGAATGCTGCTTTCAGAAAACTCTGAATGTCACAAATTGAAATTGGTGTGGATCACTTCAAACTGTTTGTATTGTCTGTGGTTTTTATTGTGGTCTTTGGTATTGAATTCGAAGATTTCATCTACTTTCGCACAAAATTATGGCATGCAGAGAATTTTGCCAGGTACGGTGAGGCAGTCTTCCTTCAGGGATCTTAAATCAGATTGCAAGCTTCTGAAATTTGGGATTGTGGCAAAAGCAAAGCTCATTGGAACGTTGAATTGATTAATAGAATTAAGGTTTACAACTTTTAGGCCCATTATTAAACCTCCTTGGCCCTGCTTCCCCCTACCTCTCTCTCTCTCTCTTTCCCTAGTAGTCATTCAAAATAAAGATGACGCTTGCTCATGGCTTGAAGTAGAGGGAGGAGTCTTTTAACATGGAGAGACTGTTGTGATGCAGCTACCACATGGTTCAGGCTGACAAGAAATACTCCACCCTGCCTTAGGTGTATCTGGAGGGTTTAACATCAGGAGCTACTCTGATCCAGGCTCATGGAGAGTGTTCCATCATCTTCATGACTTCAACCAGCTTTTAAATCTTGTTCTTTATGGGCTGTGAGACTGAGATTGAGCATCAGGGGAAGTTAATACATAAAAGTGATGGGATTCATTCATAGTATCATTGAGAAAAACCTGAAAGAACTGGGGGTGGTATGGTGGCACAGTGGTTACCTCACAGCGCCAGAGACCTGGGTTCAATTCCCGCCTCGGGCAACTGTTTGTCTGGAGTTTGCACATTCTCCCCGTGTCTGCGTGGGTTTCCTCCAGGTGCTCCGGTTTCCTCCCACAGTCCAAAGACGTGCAGGTTAGGTGAATTGGCCACGCTAAATTGCCCGTAGTGTTAGGTGAAGGGGTAAATGTAGAGGAACGGGTCTGAGTGGGTTGCTCTTCGGAGGGTCAGTGTGGACTTGTTGGGCAGAAGGGCCTGTTTCCACACTGTAAGTAATCTAATCTAATCAGATGCTGTAAATCAGAAGCAAAAACAGAAATTGTTCGAAAAGGTCAGCAGGTCTGGCAGAGAAATCAGAGTTAACATTTCCTGTCCAGTGACTCTTCCTCAGAATTTTCTTTGGCAGACTCTTATGAATTAAGTGTGTGTTTTAAAATGTCCAAAGTCTCATGCTCACTCTTTCTGAGGTCTTGTTCTCTATTTTAGATCTAAACTTCCCTGCAGCTGACACTCTGTAGTTCTTCAGTTGTGTCTTTTGCCTCTGTCCACTTCATTCCACAATGTCTGCAGAATCTTTACCTTAGGAACAATTTCCACATTGGATTGATCAAAATTTGGATTTTGCATTCGTAAGTCCATTCAAGTTTGAAATTCTTTTTGTTCTTCCTTCTAAGATTACAGAAGCTGAATGCTGTTACAAACATACTCCAACTTAGCAATGTTTCTTGCCTTTTACAACTGATGCAGTTGGGGACATCAAGGACATTCAACACATATCTATCCTCAGGTCCACCTTTTTAATAAACCTAATGAAGTCGCTTTTAAAATATCAACATTCTTTTATTTCAGATGCACATGCTTCCCCTGTGACTATGCTTAAAAGCTCAAGAGCAGTAACACAGTTATCCAAGTCTTTTTAAAGGAATGGAGTTTGGAAGAAAATTTACAGATGCATTGTATCTAATTGCAGCTGTCCTTCTAGGAGGAAAGATTTCTCTAATTCGGATGAAGCCTCTTGAGAGCACAAGTGATGTAACCACAGTTGTGATGTTTAACTGCCAGAAAATGACATTTTGTACATTCTGAAATATTTAGAATTATAGTTATTTAATGCCCACCTTATACAGTTGAAACATTTGTGAATTTAACAAATGCCATAAAACTATTACCATGGTTTAAAAATGTTACTACTGATTTAGATGAACAATTTCATAAGTTGTAAGGACAGTGTCTCTCATGTTTCTGTAATTTTAATTGTGGACTGAAATGGGAAAAGAACTGTTCTAAAGCCAACAGTTACTGAAGGATTACTGCACTTTTTTGAAAACGGGTGGCCTGATGATTCTAGTAGGCATTCCACATGGTTGTGGTCCAGGAATTGTTGACAAAGGCCTTCTGCTTGCCAGCAACCATGTGATTGTTCCCATGGGCTTGTGAACAAGCTGGGGAAAAGCCATCAGATCTCTATCCAAGATGAAGGACAGGAACAAATTGTAACTCTTGGAACTGTTTTTTAAGGTATTTTCAGTGTTGAAACTGATTTCCTTGAATTCTTGGAGCAGTAATTACTGCATTATAAGCTGTTACATTGTTTTGGCACTTTGGAAAATTTGGAACAATTGCAACATTTAAGAGGTATTTGGATGGGTATATGAATAGAAAGGGTTTGGAGGGATATGGGCCAGTGCTGGTGGGTGGGACGAGATTGGGTTGGGATACCTGGTCGGCATGGATGGGTTGGACGAAAGGTCTGTTTCCATGCTGTACATCTCTATAATTTATCATCATTATATCAATGTTCAGACATTCTCTCCAAGCCATTGTTGTGAGACAAACATTATCAAAAGGTATTCAGGCATTCAAGAAGATCTATCACCAGTTTTTCAAGGCAATGACGAATGGTAATACATGGAAGTCTTGGTAGTTTTGTCCTTATCCGTTAAACATTTTTAGTTTAAAAATTGTAATGAATACTTGTGTGCAACCTAAAAAACTTGGCATAAACCAGTTCCCAATGGGAAATGGCTCTCACAGGAATTGTACCTCGGAAGTACACTGTCCATGTCATTATGGTCAAATTGAACAGGTTATGCAACTGAAATTTCCCACAATGATTCCATTCAAGTGCCTCTCCATCCTCAAAATCCCAGATCATTGCAATAGTTTCCAGTCATATTACTACTCAATATGGTGAATTTTCCAAAATGTTTTGAAAGTGATAGAATCATTTCTCACGATTTTCCAATATGCAGTAGTATTAGTTGGGGCATTACGGCATTGAAACTTAGTATTTTTAATCTCGTATTTTGCATTTACTTACTCTGTATGAAATATAACTAAATGGAAATTAGGAATATGCATACTGGTTACATTAACTAATTTGACCAAGAGTCTTTTGACTACTTCATAGCATTACCAATTTTGGAGTAAATTTATAATGACATAACTATTTTGTTGAAAAACGCATCCTTTGAGCAGTGTGTTGACTGTTGTATGGGCAATCCATAATGTTGCTCATTACGTCATATGAAGTCACTACTGTTACTCAGTATAAGGTGGATTAGCTACCATAATAATCTTTCAGGATATAAATTTTCAGGCCAGGCTTGGTCCAGTGTGATTAAGGAAAATTAATTTGTAGCCTAATAAGAAGAGATTCTTGACTTAAACAAGATGTAGCTTATTTCATGATAACAATTATATATAAATTACACTAAAATGATAGATAAGGTTGCAGTGACTATGTGGAAGACGCAGATGGCATGTCTTACTGCTTTGAGATCCTGTGCTATTCTCCCACCAAATGGATATGACATAGAATTTGAATTCCTATTGTGTAGAAACAGGTCCTTCAGTCCAAAAGGTCCACACCAACCCTCCAAAGTGTATCCTATCCAGACCTATTCCTCTACACTTGCCCCTGACTCATGTGCCTAACCTATACATCTCTGAACACTGCAGGCAATTTCGCACAGCAAATTCACCTATCCTGCACATTTTTGGATAGTGGAAGGAAATCGGAGCACCCAGACGAAACCCACACAGATACGGGAAGAGCGTGCAAACTTTGCGCAGTCACCCAAGACTGGGATTAAACCTAGGTCCCTGGTGCTGTGAGGCAGCAGTGCTAACCACTGAGCCACTGTGCTGCCCTGGCACATCTTTAGAGCGGCTGCTGCTTTCAGCGTTCCTCAGCATTAACCATTTCAAACTCTTGCTCCATTATGCAAAATCTGATCTGATATTTTTCACATAAAATTATTTCCCCAACTTCAGACAAGAGCCAGAATTGTGCAGTTTCCCTCATAGAGTAAGAAGAATCTGAGAGTTGTGGATGAAAGTGTTTTAAGGGTTAATTTTGAACCAAATTCTAGCTTTTGCTTCAATTCATTAATTAACTAAAGATTATTCCTTAAATTACAAGAAATTCAGTGTTATTCCAGGCTTGCGACAAGAGTGTCCAAGCCCCCTGAGATTAGCTGTGGCTAGTTGAGTGGCTGGCTTAAACTGGTTTTAAGAAGCTTGTGTCAATTGTTTTTCACGGAGCATAAAAAGACATATTCCTCAGTGCAGCCTGAGTGCTGTTTTGGATGCACAGATATAAAGTGGGAGTTTAGCTAGTGAGAGAGTCAGACTAAGAGGGGAATGAAATTCTCCTTTTTTTTTCTAACCATTGCAGCCTCCTCTAATTGGCTGTCACTTTGGTACAGGGTAAGAACCTGATTGGTGAATATCTGATAACTTATTCTAATTTATTTATTTTTATTTTGATTGTAATAAATCTCTTTTGAAGTTGCTGTATGGCAAGTCAGATTGGACAAGTGCAATGTACATCCTGCAGCATGTGGAAGTCGACATATCGACAAAAACACAACTGCAGGTAGTATACAAGGAGGAGCATCAAATTTATGAGGCATCTGGACCAGTTGTGGGACTTGTAGGACTTGTACAGGCTGGAAGCATTACACCTTTTTCGGACAAAGACCAATATCCTTTCAGGGAGATTTACTAGTGCTGTTTGGAGGGCTTGAGCTCACTTGTTAGGGTTTGGGAAGCTCAGGAGTAGCTCAGTTTGGAAGGAAGTAAAGTTGGCAAACAGGAAATAGAAAAGTGGTAAATGAATTCAGAAGGCAGGCAAAATGAATGAAAGCAAACATCAACTCAGCTTAGAATGTGGAATAATGTAAAAACAAGGTTAAAACAATTTATTTGAATGCACATAGCATTGTAACAAGGTAGATTATTTAAAAGTAAAGGAAAATTGGGACCATCTAATTGCCATTAAAGTAACATAGTGGCAAGATGACATAAAATATTCACTGAATATTCAAAAAAAGTCAATATTTAAAATGGTCAAAAAAACTATAGATGTTGGAATTCAAGGTAGACAAGCAGGAGACTAGGAGAACACAACAAGCCAGGAAACATCAGGAGGTGGAGTTTCAAGTGTAACCCTTCTTCAGTACTGGGAGTGGGTGTAAGGGGAGCTGCAGATAAAGGTGGTGATGGGGGCAGGGTGATGAAGTGGGGATAGGTAAAGACAGGGAGAGGGTATGACCTGATTGGACAATGGGAGCAATGAATCCAGTTGCTGGCTGAGAGGAGTGGAAGGGAGGGGAAGGGGCTGGGAAAGGTGTCGGGGGAAGGCAAAGGAGGTTATTTGAAATTGGAGAACTCAATGTTGAGTCCTCCGGGCTGTAGGCTGCCCAGGCAGAGGATGAGGTGTTGTCCTTTCAATTTGCAGTTTGGTATATTGTGGCAATGGAGGAGGCAAAGGATGGTCATGTTGGACAGGGAGTGGGAAGGGGAATTAAAATAGGTGGTGACTGGGAGGTCTGGTCGGCCCCTGCGGGCCTGGCTGAGATCCTCAGTGAACCATTCCTTCAGTTTATGTTTGGTCTCCCTGATGTGGAGTAGACCATATCAGAAGCACCTGATACAGTAAACTGGGTTGGAAAAGAGGCAGGGAAACCTCTCTCTGACCTGGAAGGACTGTTTAGGGCACTAGATGGAGGTAAGGGGAGTGGTGTACCGACAGGTTTTGTATCTTTTCCAGTTACAAGGGAAGGTATCTGGGGGTTTGGGGGGTTGGTGGGGAGAGTGGCACAAACAAAGGACTGTCGAAGGGAATGGTCTTTGTGGAAGGCAGAGCGGGGTGGGGAGGGGAAGATGTTCTTAGTGGTGGGGTCTGGTTGGAGTTGGCGGAAGTGTTTAAGGATGATACATTGGATGTGGAGACTGGTGGGGTGGTAGGTGAAGTCAAGGTAGACTCTGTCTTTATTGCATTTGGAGGAGGGGTGGTTTAGAGCAGTGGAATGGGGAATGGAGATAGTGTGGTGGAGGGCTGTCTGAATGACATGGGGGAAAAAGCACCTTGTTCAAAATAGGTGGACATCTGGGATACTTGGGAGTGGAATGTCTCCTCGTCTGAGCATTTGCAGTGGAGGTGGAGGAATTAGGAAAACCAGATAGAGTTCTTGCAGAATATTGGATGGGAGCAGGTGAAGTCCAGGTAGTTGTGAGAGTATGTGGAGTTGTAGTAAACGTCTGTCTGGAGACTGTCGCCAGAGATGGAAATGAGGAAGTCAAGCATGGGGAGATAGGTGTCCCAGATGGACCAAGTGAATACGAGGGTGGGGTGCAGGTTGTGAGCAAAGTCGATGAAGAGTTGGGCACAGTGCCTATGTAGGTACTGAAGAGGGACTGTTCAACCTAGCTGACAAAGCCCCAGCTATGCTTTCCTCTTTCTGCCGTTACATCAATGACTTCATCAATGCAGCATCCTGCACCCAGACTGAATTGGAGCAGTTCATTGACTTCACTCACAACTTCCACCCGACCCTCATATTCACTTGGTCCATCTTGGACACCTCCCTCTCCTTTCTTGACCTCTCCATTTCTATCTCCAGTGACAGTCTCAAAGACTCTCACAACTATCTGGACTAACCTGTTGTTGTGTGATTTTTACCTATGGAAATTATGGATGCATTGGTGACCATCTTCCAAAGTTCAGAATATTTTTGAATGATTCCTGTAGATTGGAAGGTAACAAATGTCATCAATTATTTAAGAAGACAGGGAGAGAGAAAATGGGGGAACTAAAGACCTGATAAGCTTGCATCAGTAATAAGAAAGATGCTAGCATATATCATATCATAGAGGAAGGAACAAATGAACACAAGAACAATAATGTGCATAGTCAGCATGGATTTGTGAATGGGAAATCATGTTTGAGGGCATTTATAAGAGCAATAGTGGGGTGTCAGTTTGCAAAGTCCCCCACAAAGTTGGTTAGCAATATTAAAACATATTGGATAGGAAATAATGTTCTATCATGCATTAAGGATTGACTAAAAGCAGAAACAGTATGAATAAATGCATCATTACTACAATGGCAGGCTGTGACAAGTAAATATATAAAATTATAATACTTGATAGAAAACTTTCCATAAATCTAAAAGCAGCCAAAATGTCCAATTTTTGTTTGATCCATCTCTACATAAAACATATCTCCTGTTCCTTAATCCCAATACCTTGATTGTCTTTCTGTTTCTCATTTTTTTTCTAAATTGCTTCCTATTTCTGTTTTAAAATTTCTAAAGCTCCTCAAAAGATTTTTCTTTAATGGAACTTTTCTTTAGCTTTCTTAATGGTGCCAAGATGGGCTTAACTTTTCCCTGAGCTTTTTAATCTTTCCTAAAATGGTCCTGATAATCTCCAGTATAACTTTCCCTTCTAATTTTGTTTTACACAATTCTTTTAACTCCTTTAACCTTTATTGTTTAATATTTCTCTCTAGGACTCTTTACATTATTTCCTTTAATTAATAATCTGTGTTTACTATTAGTTATTTCATCCTTTTTCTTCTTCTTCCCTCCTCACTACACCTCCACAGAGTCCTTTTCCATACATTCACAAAACTCTTACCCTTTCAAGAGGTAACTTTGCTGAATTTTCACAGGCATGCATTACCTTTTTAAGACAGTGAAGTGACAGCGTTGCCCTCTGATTTCAAAGTTTCTACCCACTGCGTCCAGGTGCTATTATTTCAATGTTTGAAAATTTGCTCATTAGGATATGGGCATCACTGGTTAAGCCAGCATTTATTTTCTGTTCTCAGTTGTCCAGAGGGCAGTTGAGACTCAGTCACACTGTTGTAGGCACATAGGCCATACCAAGCAAGTACAGCAGTTTGCCTTCCTTAAAGGAATTTACAACAATTGACAATAGTTACATTGTCACTACTTTAATTAAAAATTTCACAATCTGCCCATCTACCATGGTGGGATTCACCCATGTCCCCAGGACATGGACTGGCCTTCTTGATTAACAGTCCTGTGACATGGGTGGCTGTGGGGCACTAGTCTGTGAAGGTTCTGTACCACAATTCTGTAAGTGAAGGGTCATGGAGCCATTGAGATTTACAGCATAGAATTACGTCCTTCAACCTATTCCGTCCATGTTGGATATCAAGCACTTATCTACTTTACTCCCATCTTCCACCATTTGGCCTGTACCTTGTATACTAAGGCATTTTAAGTGTTCATCTAAAATCTTAAACATTGAGATGGTTCTCATCTTTATCAAACTTTCAGACAGTAGGTTTCAGATATCCACCACCCTCTGGATGAAAACAATTCTTCAATAAATCCCATCTAGCCTTCTTGACTCTTTTTAAAAATCTATGCCCCCAGCTACTGACCCCATTACTAACTGGAAAAGTTGCTTTCTATTTATGCGCCTCATTATTTTGTACACAAGCTTCAGGATTGATAGCTGCAGGGCTGAATCTGAGGTATACATTTTTCATTTCACTCATGTACTGATGGAAAGTGATCCCTGGCTCAAGTGTTCCTTATTTAGTATGATTGAATTGTGGGAGTCTCACCATTTGAGGTTCTTTGGCATCAAGTGGTGTCCTTTCCTTTTTTGGGATAGTAATCTAGAGTTTCAATATGTTGCCCCTAAAGTTCTTCTATCAAAAGTGTAAGCTATTTCGATTAAGGATTTAAAAAGATCAAGCATGGGTCTTGCACTCTTGTGTATTATCGCACTGAAAAGGACTAGCATCTGTTTCATGTGGTTATAAACCATAAATTAAAAAGCAACACATTTTCTCAGGTGCTCTCATCTGTGGTATGAAGTTCAACTGTTATAGGATCTTGAAGGGAGTTTCTGTTTTCATTCCTTTCAAATTCACTGCAGACATTTTCATAATGCTGTGCATATTCAGACCACCCAGAACTAGAAATAAGACAGCAACTCTCTTGAAATGTTAACTTGTGCATGCAATGAGCTGCAGCCAAGTATTGTATTAAGGAATTTGAAATTTTCATTCCTGTATCAATTGTCCAATTATGTAGGTTCCATTTAATTGGCACATTACTTTTTTCAAAGTTTTCTTTCCATGGCGAAGCATTCGCCAAGTGATCTACAAGATGAGGGCTGAATCGGCTGCAGTGGACTGGGAAAAGAGTTGAGCAGAAATAATGGTTGAGGAATAATGGCAGACATTTAAGAAAACAGCAAAGATATATTCCAGTGAGGAAGAAGGATTCCAGAAAGGGGATAAAGTGATTTTAGATAACTAAGGAAGTTAAGTATAATATCAAAGTGAAAGGAAAATCATACAATGTGGCAAAGATCAGTGACAAACCAAAGGATTGGCAAAGTATTAAAAGTTTTTAAAAATTGAGAGCGTAAATGGACTATGAGTAAGTAATTGCTAGCAAGTAATATAAAACAGACAGTAAGAGCTTCCTTAAATATATAAAAAGGAAAAGAGAGTCCAAAGGAAACATGGGTCCCTAAGGGAACAAGGCTGGGAAATTAATATTGAGAAACCAGGATTAAAGGTGAGTTGAATAAATGCATTAGTCTTCATGGTAGAGGACATGAATGGCGTTCCAAAAAATACCAAATAATCAAGAGGCACAGGGACTAATTGAAAACATGAGGTTAACCACTTTGGCATGAAGGATAGAGGAGCTGGATATTACTTAAATGGAGAAAGACTGCAAAAAGTCGCAGCACAGAGGGATTTGAGGGTTCTTGTGCATTAATCACAAAAAGCTAGCCTCCAAATTCGGAATGTAATAAGGAAGGAGAATGGACAGTTGGCCTTTACTTCAAAGGGAGTATAAAAATATATCAGTTTTGCTAAAATTATACAAGGTTCTAGTCAGAGGATACCTGGGATACTGCAAACAGTTTTGGTTCCATTATCGAAGAAATTCTATGCTGGCATTGGAGCAAGCCTGAGAAGTTTGATTAGTGATTTTCTTGTGAGAAGAGGTTGAGTATGTTGGGCATGCATTTAGAAGAATGAACAAAGACCTTATTAAAACATAGAAGATTATCAGGGCGTATGACAGGGTAGATACGGAAAGATTGTTTCCCTTGTGGGAAAGTCTAGGATCAGAGTAAGCAGATGCCCACTTAAGACAGAGATAAAGAGGATTTTATTCTCAGAGCGTAGTCAATCCATGAAATTCTTTACCACAGAGGGCTGTAGAAGTTGGCTCATTAAGTATATTGATAGCTGAGATAGACAGGTTTTCAATCAGTAAGGGAATCAATGGTTATGGGAAAATGGCAGGAAAGTGGTGTTGAAGATTTTCAGGTCAGCCATGATCTCATTGAATGGCAGAGCAGGCTCAATGAGCTGAATAGTTTGATCCTGCTCTTACATCTTATGGTCTTAACCCACTCTTTCTTATTATCATTTAGCCCAGCGATAGTCAGGTTCAACATGGTTAACAGGAGATATTGAAATACTAGACCTAGTATTAGTCCAGAACTAGAGATACTGAGACACATTACGTACAGTAATACTAGGAATAGAATAAGAAATTGAAAAGAGAAGCACAAAATAGGTAATTCACTCCTTCAAATATGCAATGTCATTTATCATAATGATTGCTGATTTTCTTCCTCAACTCCCCTTTCTCACATTAACCCCATCTCCTTCATCTTCAAAACTATATTGATTTCTGCATGTAACATACGTAACAATTAAATATTAATGGCCCTTTGGACTAGGAAACTACAAAGGTGTATAACCATTTAGGAGAAGACATTTCTCTTCATAACAGTTCTACATTACCAACACTTTATTATAAAACTGAGATCCCTTGATCGATACTGTTCAGTCAAGAGAAACTTTCAAGCATTTTAAGAATCATATATATTTCAATTATATCACCTCTCATTTTTATAATTTCTGAAATATATAGGTGCAATCTACTCAAAGGACAAACCTTCATTCCATGAACCAGACCAATGAAAGTGTACTACTTCTAAGACAAGTGTGTCCTTCCTCAAATAAGGAGACTAAAAATATGCACAGAACTGTAGCTATGGTCTCTATATAATTACAGGAAATGTAAAGTCACAGAGGACCACTGGGCTGCTCTCACATTAGAGATTTCTGATGCTGGTTTTAACTTGAGGGTCACTTGGGGTGAGGGGAGAGGTTAAGAAAAAGGGTCCTTCATGGTAACCTAAGCCAATGCGGGAATTGAATCCACAATGTTGGCATCATTCTACATGACAAGAAGACCATCTTAGCATACCCCAACCTGCATAGGTATAATACAGTCTCTTCACTGTTTTCATTCAGTTCCAATAAGGTAAAAGCTCGGATGTCATTTGCGTTACTAATTGTTTGCTACACCTGCATTTTTACTTTCTACAATTGATGTTCAATGACACTGTGGGCCCTCTGAATTGATGAAACATGCTGTTGTCACAGTACACTGGTGTGGAGGGGGATTGAATGTCATAGTGAATGGGGGTGTTGCCAATCAAACAGGCTGCTCTGTCTTGTACATTGTCAGCTTCTCTAATGTTGGTGCGTCTGCACTCATTCAGCCAAATGTATGATATTCCTGAATTATGCCTTCTTGATAGTGGCAAGGCTTGGGAAAGTCAAAAGATCAGCTAGTGTGTTCCCAGCCTCTTACTGCCTTTGTAGCTGCAGTGATCTGGTAACATTTCTGTGAATGGATAGCATGCAAGATGTCAATGAAAGATGATTCAGTGAAGATAATATAGTTGATCATCAAGAAAGAGGGCTAAAGTCTCTTTTCTGAGAAATTTATTTACACTTGTATAGTGCTAACTTTACCTGCCACTACCAACATTTTGGTGTAATTAATTAATTGTTTAAATGTTTGTCATTGTTTGTTTACTTTTCTTACTTCTAATCTGGTTTCCCAATTTTTCTCAGCTAACTAGCCTCTTAGACCTAAATAATTTGATTTTCTCAGATTTAAGACTTTATTTTTAGTTTAAATAAATCACTTGAGCTTGAATAGCATCATATTATGATCACTTTTGTTGAGTGATGCCTTTCCTATAGAATTGTTAATTAACTTGTGTTTATTGGACAGGAGCACTGAGAAATGTTTCCCCTAACTAGAGAATGATGAACACTGGACCACAATCAGAGAATAAGAACCTCCATTTAATAGAAAATAATATTTTGTTTCTATCCTCTACAGACTAATAGCTTGTAAAAATATATCTGAATTTCAAGTAATTTATGTGAGGGATCACAAAATGAGATTTCATCGTTTAAGATTTTTATTGTAACAAACAAACTAAAACAGCATTGTCTAAATATTATTTTCAAGCATTTAAATCGTAAAATAAAGACAAGTTTCCCAATGTGACTAGCAATCCCACTCTAGAGTTATTTCAGTCTGTCCCTTCAGTGGAAAATCTGTTCCCCAGAGCCACTGTGAAAATATTCCCAGCTTCTGATGGCCTACTTTCCTTTTCCATTCCATGCTGGGTGACTTCTTGTCCCCAACTGACTTTTAATTCATTCACTGGATGCGGGCATTGCAGGCTAGGTCAGCATTTATTGCCAATCCCTAATTGCCAAGAGTCAACCACATTGCTTTGGGCTGGAGTCATGTGTAGGCCAGACAAGGATGGCAGTTTCCTTTCCTAAAGGATATTAGTGAACCAGATGGATTTTTAAACCAGCAATGCTTTGTCATCATTAGATGCTGATTCCAGATTATTTTATTGAATTCAAATTCTACCATCTGCTGTGGTGGGGTTTGTATCTAAGTCCCCAGGGCCTCTGGATTAACAGTCCAGTGATAATACCATGAGGCCATTTCCTCCCCACGCTTCCACTATGATGATTTACCTTGAGATTTGACTCTGCAGTGAAAGCTCGACGATTCTTCCCACCTCATTAATTCCTTATGGACTTGGTGTCTTCAATTTTCCTTTAACCTTCTGTCAATTCTTTTTATTTCTCCTTCAGACCACTGAAGACTGAGTCGTGTATGAGATTTAGGGATATCTTGAGAAACCTGCAACTTGATATTACATTTTTTTAATTGCCTTTCCTTCCTAAACTGAATCCCACGGCAGTGTGAATCATATGGGCCTGATAGCCAAGTACAAATGCTGATTAGCTATCTTCTGGACTCCCACCTGTACTGTATGAGACAACTGAGTAGATAGTTTAAAAGATAATGATTTATGAAACCTGACATTTATAATACCTCCATATGAGACCTGCAGATTAACAGCTTACCCATAGTCAACACAGGTTACATTTTCTTTTTACATTACATTACAGTGTGGAAACAGGCCCTTCGGCCCAACAAGTCCATACCGACCCGCCGAAGCGCAACCCACCCATACCCCCCTAAATTTACCCCTATACCTAACACTACGGGCAATTTAGCATGGCCAATTCACCTGACCTGCACATCTTTGGACTGTGGGAGGAAACTGGAGCACCCGGAGGAAACCCACGCAGACACGGGGAGAACGTGCAAACTCCACACAGTCAGTCGCCTGAGGCGGAAATTGAACCCGGGTCTCTGGCGCTGTGAGGCAACAGTGCTAACCACTGTGTTGTCACATTGTCTAGAAATGTGAATGTATTGCACCTTCTTCCCAGAAGATCAACCTAGTTCAAATTTTATGTTTAATAACACAAACTTGAACTTGGGCACAATACAAATTAGGTAACGTGATCTCTTCATTTATCCAATTTTTCCAAAATGGAAATGAAAATCTGAAAGCATAGTCTTATTTCCTGTCTACGTATAACAGTTTGCAATAGCAAAACATACAGCCCAACTAATCTATGCTGGATATTATACTCAATAAGTGTGTCCTCTCTTTCATCTTCATTTCATCCTAGCTGTACCGATTTCATTTCCCCTTTCACCCCATGAGGACATCTAACATTCCTAAAATGTGGGAGGAAGTGAGGACTGCAGATACTGGAGAGTCAGAATTGAAAAGTGTGTCACTGGAAAAGCACAGCAGATCAGGCAGCATCTGAGGTGCAGAAGAGTTGAAATTTCAGGCATTAGTCCTGATGAAGAGCTCATGCCTGAAACGAAAACTCTCCTGCTCCTCAGATGCCGCCAGACCTGCTGTGCTTTTCCAGTGTCACACTCATTCTTAAAATGTGCCCAAGCTACTCACCCATTCTCCAAGGTAATGAGTTCTTAACTCCAAAAGGCTTTGTGGACATGAATTCCTTACTGGATCTATTAGCTATTATCTTAAAATATATATTGCCCTTAGTTTTCTTTTAACATCCTCATAATGGAAATATTTTCACCGCATTTGCTCTAATGAAACTTTTAATAATTTCAACGACCTCTATCAAGTCATCCTTCAGCTTTTTTCTTCTAGTGAAGGAACCCCCTATTGATTCAGTCCAATGAGTACAGCACAAGGTTCAGGTGAAGCTTTCTGTGCTCTAAATTCTATGCGGCTCCATATATGCTAATTTACTTAATCTGTTCCCATATCCCTTCCTTATCTTCCATTTCATCAGTCAACTAATTTACTCTTATTTATTTATATAACTTCAACTTTGACCTCTAACCCTGGAAGTGAATTGCACAGCTTCATAACTTCCTGCCTATTGTTTGAAATATCCTCCATGTAATTTTATATTTGTGAGCCTTTTGTTCCTGCTCCCTCAAATACTGGAAACAATCAGTTTCCAATTACTAAGTCATTCTTTCAGGCGCTCATTTACACTCCCTTACTTGAAGGGTGTGCAACCATCTAAGAAGCAATAAAAGGAATTACTTGAAGCTTTTGCATATATTGTTTAGTGTCAGAAGTGTACCAGCAAAAAGTATTCACTCTCAAGCAAAGGATTGACCAGACGTCTCTGGTATTTGAACAGATTAAGCAGCATGGTTTTTGAACAATGGGTACAGGGAATGGAAATTGAGGCTGCTTATGAAAATCTTCATGTAGTAATTCTCCTTAGAGTTCAAATATTCCACAACTTTCTCAACCTATACTCAAGTACAGGAACATGAGAATGGCAGGGCTCAGACAGTGACCATTATGGCTGATGACCTTGCGTTAATACAAAGACTGAGAGGTGCAGTAGCCTGGGTCTAGAAATGTTCACAGATCAGTGAGAGATTAGGGAAAGATTAATACACTTCAGACAAGCTGGGTAGAAATGGAGAGTTGGACAGATAAAGTAGAATTGTCCCTAGTGTTTGGAATGCTTGTTCTGGACAGGGAACTACTATAAGAGCTTCCTGTGCTGGGCCATGAAAATATAAAATGGAGTATTTTTGAAAAAAATAAAAAGTTTATTGAAGCTTTTCATTTTGCATTCATCAGGACCATTTGCAAGAATGTCAATAAAGGGAAACCAACTTTATACAGTATAAGAAAAGAGTGTTGAATAGTTGGCAAGGGGACTCTGATTGGTAGAGGTGTGGCCATAGAAAATGTAGCAATTAATGCTGAATGACTGTTAATTACTAAAGTCCATTTAGATTTCAAAACAGGTAGGTTGATTCCGATATGTAAGGATATTGCTCTAAAAAATGAACCAAAGAGTGATGTTACCTATTTTATTGAGTTGAAACAGAAGCAGCGTGTGCATAATTCATTGCATTAGGAGTAATGTCCATCACTATTAGAATGAGGCCAAGTCAAAAAATAAATCTGCATTACTAATGTGGTATATGAATTTTCATGCCAGTGTGATGCCAGGTATGTAAGCTATACATTCCAAAGACTGGTGGATAGTATCAAATAACATGCCCCTTTAGTTGTCTGCTTTAAGCAAAATACTGACCTAACTAAACAGCAATTGCAAAACTCTCAACATTGTTTCCAACATTAGGTGCAATTATGCAATTGGACAATATTTTCGATATAATTCTGAGCCTGTGAAGAACTATACGAACAACCAATTTAGGATAGTCAGTCCAGCTTGCAATGTCGTGCACCTGTGTACTGGAAAACTCATACACTAACACACAAATAAAAAGAACATGTGTTGGATTCTTGTAAAAACCCAACTAGTTCACTAATATTCTTAAGAAAGAAGAACCTGCCACCCCATCCTGATATGGCCACTACATTAAACCCTTGCACCATGCAACATGGTTGACTTTTAATGACCCAGAGCAAATAGAAATGGCTAATAAATCTACCCTTGCATGCCATAGCCTATATTCTGAGAAAAGTACTGTTAAATGTAAGTTGTTTTAATCACTCGGTGTCCTTTACTTTGAGTGTTGTCATCTATTCTCCACCAACTTCTTTCTGGTCTAAACTTAGTGTGTGTTATTAATAAATGTAAAATGCTGATTGGAAAGCCAGGGATACATGTAATATCATCGGTTGGCATTGCACTTTGTCTGAATATTGATAAATAACGCAGTGAAATGTGCAAAATGCATGGTAGATCAATAGCTGAAAGAGTAAGATAACTTAAACTTTGGTTAGCACCATTTTCAGAAATACCCTAATACTCAAAGATATCAATATTTTGTTAAGAGAACAACAACTCTGCATAAGTTGTAAAATAATAATATGTCTTTCAAATATGGCAAACTCTACCTTTTGTCAGCACCAGGACATTTATTAAGGTGAAATTTAAACCAAGCTCCTTTGGTTCCACTTGCAATAGATTTTAATATCAAATATTTAATGTTCCTTTACCAGACCACTGTTAACAGCATAACATATTTAAATGAATAGTTATATGAGGATTCACAAAAGAAATTACATAGCCTCCTTATGTAAAGCATCCAGGCTATTCGCTTTCAAAGTGAACATTTTAATATGGTCTGTGCATTTTGGAAAAGGCATATTATTTTACTTTCATTGTTGAGAGCATTACATCCCAAGCTTCCAAAGAACCTAAAAGCAAACGTTTGCTGTTTCTTTGACCTATATATGGTGGATTTGAAAGCCTCTGAAAGCTGACTAAAAGGCTGAAGCACAGAAAGAGACTCATTGTTAAGGCTTAAAAAAAATCTACGCTCGCTTGTGCAAAGAAAATAATAAGATGTATTTTGCAGCAAGAAAATCTGCAATCTGCTGCACAAAATAAAGACCCGATCTGAAATGCTTTCTGCAGCAGACAATACTCTCCAGTCTCCTTATTCACACTGACTCAATATGGTGCCATTGGAGATCATAATTTAATGCTGGATTATACTACATCATCCTCCTATTGGATTCAAAATTGAATGATTTGTGTACACCATGTTAATGGGAATATAGCGTTCCTTTGGAACCTCCATTCTTGTTGATTTGCAACTTCTGGTTAGCTCTGTAGAAGCTCTCTCATCATAAGTCAGAATGAAATGGTTCTATCTCCACTCCAAGAGCAAATTTGAGGTTCACACTCCAAAAACAATGAGAAAGTGTTCGACCATCAGCGATAATGTCCATTCGGTAAAATGCCAAGCTGATGCCTATATGCCTGTTCAGGTGAACAAAACATGTTTCGGCGGTCTCAGCTGAACCAGACCAGAAGTGTAACTCTGCCGAGGTTTCTCTCTATAAACACCACCAAACAGAATAGCTAGTCATTCATGTCAGTGATTCTTGTGAAACTGTAATATGCATAAATTGGTGGCTATATTTATCTACAAAACAACAACAAGTCATTCATTTAAATTGAAAGCAACAAATGCTGGAGATCACATCGGATCAGACAGCATCCTACATTTATTTAAATTGAAGTTCTTAAGACATGCGAAGGATGTCAAAAATGTAACATGATTGGAAGTATTTTTCTTTGCAAATTCATAAAAAGTGAATAAAATATGTTCTAATCTGAAAAATAAGTTAAGAAATAAAATAATGTGTACATTTTAATTTAAGAAATCTCTCTCTAGAATGACCAAACAAATGTCCCACACTCATTGAGGAAGTGATTATTTTAACTTGCGTGAGTTTACCTGATTCATTGATTGCAGTTTAGTGCTGAAGAGCTGTTAGTTTTCACCGAATTGGAAAATGAAGCATAGAAAATTCCCAAGCCATCAGTTACACTGCAAGTCTATTTTGGAGCAAAGTTGAGGAGTCACCAACTCTTTGAAGAATACCATGAGCAACTTAAACACTGTTTAGTTCTTTTTAAATGACTAATGAAAAAAACATACAGTGAAGCTACTTTTTATTATGAATTCTTAGACAATGACAAGTTAATTATTTCAATATGGGCTTCATTTGGCTAAGAGTTGAGCAGGCTTATCTAAACCAGTCATATTATATGTTACTATGAGAGAGGATTTGATCTTAACACATTTTGGATTAGTGTCATTTCAAAGGAATATCTGATATGACTTGCAAGTTAACTTGACAAATCATTAAAGAATATATTTTTAAATGCTGAGAACCTTGGAGGAAATGCTTAACCACCAGTTGCTTATTTCTTGCCTAGAAAATTAGGGATCAGCAAATGAAAGTCAGTGGGGAGAGGGATAGCACTCTAACTACTCCATTAGAGTAGAGTAGAGAGCAGAGTATATTTTATTTGCCATTTCTACCATATACAACTGGTACAGTAAAAATGAGACCGTGTTTCTCCAGGACCAAGGATTCTACATGGGCAGCACAAACCACACAATCGTACACTACATAAAGTGCATAATAAGTGCAAATCACACAAGTTACGGTATATCGAAGAATGATAAATAATAAATATTTTTCTAGAGCAATTTGAAGTCATGCAAAGAATTTCAAATTGGCAAGATTCCATCATACTGTGTTAAGGAGCCTGATAGCTTAGGGGAAGAAACTGTTGCACAGTCTGGCTGTGACAGACTGAATGCTCTGGTATCTTCCACCAGATAGCAGGAGGGAGAAGAGTTTGAGTGAGGGGTGTGTGGGGTCTTCCACAATGCTCTTAGCCTTTCAGTTGCAGTGTGTGGTGTAAATGTCTGTAATGGAGGGAAGAGGATCCCGACGATCTTCTTGGCTGTCCTCACTATCCGTCGTAGTGTCTTACAATCCGAGACGGTGCAATTCCTGAACCAGGCAGTGATGCAGCAGCTCAGGGTACTCTCAATGAACCCTCCGTAGAATGTGGTGAGAATGGGGTGTGGGAGGTGGGCTTTCCTCAGCCTTAGGATCAGCTTTAGAATTTCCAGGAAGGTCTGTAAATAGGTGAGTAACACATCTGTTTAAAGAGGAAGGAGGGTGGGTGAATATGCAAAGCAGATGCTTTCAATATGAAGTGACTGCTTCCAATTTACATGTTCAAATATCCAGCATGTGTGAGGCTTTTAAGGTGCAGTGGCAGTATCCCTACTTCTGACTCAGGAGGCCTGGGTTCAAGTCCCACCTCCTCCAGAGGTGAGTACTAATATCTCTTAACAGCAGATTAGAAAATGTCTACACAGGTTGTGTGTCCCTCACTGCCTACCCATCTGTACCAGGCTTCAAGATGTGCAATCAAAAGCCTGAAAGAGAGGACAGGAAACTTTAATTCAGTTTTATCAAAGCCAGAAGAACCAAGTAGTATTCCATATGCTGCTGGTCTGTTTGGGACCCTTGCCAGAAACATCAGCCTGGTCTCATAGTCAAAGCTCCCACAGTTCTGCATGAGAGTCAGCCAATTTTCTCAGTTTTTTTCACAACTGACAAGCTATTAATAGACTTGGGGTTCAAACTAGATCAGGGCTAATGTGAAGTGGGTGCTCCAACAACTTTGAACCCATTTCAAGTGAAACCTAATGGACACCCCCTTTGCTTTTAAAGTTCCATGAGCAACTGACAACTGGGTACTTTACAGTGATTTATTTTATAAGATCTGAACACTGCTGTAATGGAAGCTGTGAATTCCATCAAACTCATAGGATTCCTGCTGCTGACAGAGTAGCCAGGAGCCACTTATCTAATTGCTCACCACCTCAGTCTCTACAGGTTAAATGGAGACAAGCGAGTGTGACAGGCAGATGGGGAAAAGTAATGGCTAATTCAAAACATATTTTCTAAGCATTCAACTTACATTTTAGAATACATTCAACGCTAAGTGAGTGAGATTCCTCCCATCAATACTTTATCAAAACTGTTGATGTTTTAAAAGGGATTACCCATTCCATGTCTGTGGCAAAATGATTTTTAGCAAAATCACTGACAGGTGGAATTTTGCTTTTAAATTTATCTGAGGACGTTTCAGAATGATAGACTTTGATCTACTCATTTCAAAACAGTGAATGATTATGAAAACTGTCCTGTATAGAAATATATCCCTCACTGTTGATCTTAGATGGTCATTATTTGGATCAAAGAACAAATATGCCTCAGTCCTGGTAGAGTCATTAACAAGTTCTGAATCCAACTTGATCTTCGTTAAATCCAATGTGACTTAAATAATTCAGATAAAATCAAAAGTGGCTGAGATGATGCTAATATTGACTTGTTCTTATCAAATACTTTAATTCTCTGTTTTAATTAAGGGGTTAACTGAGTTAGAATGAGTGGGTTATAGACTGTGCAGGTTTCTTTGAACTAAATTAATTTTCCTTAAAGTACTGGACAAAATAATTTTATTGAAGCATGGAACACACTTGTTTAGTAGTGTGTTTTAAGAAGTTTGTAAAACTCTTGCACTATGGAAAACACAAAAGTCCTTGAATCCATTTAATTATCTTTTGTTAATAATAATTCATTATTTTATGCAAGTAAATTCTACAGTCAATTGTTCTCTAAACTGGATCCCATAAACAATGGCCTGCATTGTGTAGTGACTGGGGAGGAATGTTGATCAATTCTACTTCCTGTTCTTTTTATCAAACTTTAAGAGGCATTTATATTTGTAATAGGTGGGGGGAGATGCTGGTATTAGCACATGAACTGTAATTGGCATCTCCGACAGTACATTGTATATTTACTATTACATTATCAGCCTAGATTAAATGTTCAACTCTTAAAATGGTGCATAAACTCAGAATCTTCTGTCTTTATTGCAATAGTGGTTACTAGTTTAGCCAAATTGTAGTCACAGTGAAATTAAACTCATCTACACCAAGTTTCATTGACATTTCAGTGAGTGTTCTGGGATTACTCTGCATACTGTGTTGGTGTAAAAGCCCTAGGTTATACACCTCTGTGTGTTGAAATGGCTTTGTAATATATGGAATTATGTGTACTATGAGTACCAGTCTCATTGGGGCAGTTAATTTTCTGGTAAGATCAAAAATATTAGAATTAAGCTTTTAAACTTGGCATTGAGTCAAACTTTGCTTATGATGTATTGCAGCAGGGGGAAAGCTCAATATGGTTCAACTCTTTCTTGGAGATGGTCTTAGACCCCTGCTAAGTGTATTTTGCATGACTTCAAATCTAAATTCAGCCAAATTTCAAAGTGCTTCAAATCAGCGTTAAATGCTTATTCTCTGTGTCCATATAAATGCCTTTACTCCACTTCTAACTACATGAAAGTGAACAATTTCTCTGGAGAGATAAAACCTGAATATTAGAAACCTGCTATTAACAACAGAAAGGTTCAACATGAAAGAAAATGCTGCAGATGCTGGAAATGCAAGATAGCATCAGAGAATATTGAAAATTCTCAACAGCTCTGGAAGCATCTTTCACAAAAGGTTATCAATCTGAAAAGTTAACATAAAGGATGTTGGATCTCATGGGAGAGTCTGGGAACAGTGGGTATCATCTTAGAATGAAGGGGTGCCAAGCTAAGACTGACAGGAGGAAGCATATCTTCTCTCAAAGGTTGAGACTGTTTGGAACTCTTTGCTATAGAGAGAGGGTAGAGTAGAGTCTTTGCATATATTTAAGGCTGAAATTGATTCTTGATCGAGGGTAACGGGGTAGGGCAGACAATTGCACATGGGGAATGTCAGAGCAGCCATGATCCTATGAAAGGTGGAACAGGCTCAAGCGGATTAGCAGCCGTATCCTACTCCTGTTTCTAATGTAGTTTTTCTATAACTTTTTGCTTCTTTCGCCAGACCAACTAAGCTATAAGAAGTTACATTCAGTCAGCTCCTGAATGATTCAGAAAGTGCGGATGATGGGTCAGTGCTTGAAATCTTGAGGTATCTGGATGTAGGTTTGCTCACTGAGCTGGAAGGTTCATTTTCAGAAGTTTCGTTACCTAGTATGTTGACAAAATGACAGCACAGCGAGCAAACCTACATCCAGAACCTCAACCTGAGCTACAAATCTTCTCAAAACTTGCTATCTTGAGGTGTCTTTAATTCTTCCAAATGGTGACCGGTCAAGTGGACTCTGTCAGCTGTTTCTGTTTCTGTTTTATCAATCACAGCATCTCAATCACTGTCCAATTGTTTGACTCTGTTGGTAACAATATTTCTGGGGTAAAAAAACAAGACTACTAGGCAGCACCTATGAATAGGAGAAAGTGAGGACTGCAGATGCTGGAGATCAGAGTCCAGAGCGTGGTGCTGGAAAAGCACAGCATGTCAGGCAGCACCCGAGGAGCAGGAGAATCGACGTTTCGGGCATAAGCCCTTCATCCGGAAGGGCTTATGCCCCGAAACGTCGATTCTCCTGCTCCTCGGATGCTGCCTGACCCGCTGTGCTTTTCCAGCAGCGCTTATAAATAAAAAAAAGTTACCGGTTCAGACTGATTTACCTCACTCGCTGCTAATTGGGCAGCTAAATATTCACAACTCCGTAAATAACTCAGCAGGTCTGGCAGCATCTGGGGAGAGAGAAACAGAGTTAATGTTCCCAATCCGGTATAATTTCTTCAGCACTGTTTTTCTCAACAGATTCTGTGTTTTCTTTCAACAACACTCGCAGCATTTTGTATGAAAACCGAAGTCAGTTTGCTTCGGTGAAGAATTATTGACGAAGACTTTGACAATTCTGCTCCTCACCAAAAAGAAAATGAAATAAAATTACATAGAATAAAAGAGGCAATGGCTGCTGAACTTCTACGTTGGCATCTAACAAAATATGTTAAATCCAAGCAGATCATTTCTGCACAGTTCTGACGAAGGGTCTGGAGGCGGAAATTCGATTTATCTCTCCACGAATGTTGCCAGACCTGCTGAATTTCTCCAGCAATTTCCGTTTTTGTTTCAGATAATTTCACAGACTTTGTTGACGTTAGAAATCACGAATGGTATCCTGAATAATATTCCTTCCTTGGTCTGACTCACAGATTGTGTCACCTCTTCTTGTGTTCATGTATCACCATGTAGCAGATAGCGACGTTATTAAAGCTCATTGTACTGCAAGCGTGCATATGAGATTTGAAGGACCCATTGTTCTCAGGTTTGAATGAGCGTTGCTCCCAGCTCACATCCTGGCACTGTCTAACAGTACCATTCGCACTTTGAGGGTCACTTTTCAGGATATGCCAGGATTTAAAAAACCTCCTCATCCTATCTATCGAATCCTCACGGCAGGAAGACACAACCGTTGTCAACCTTTGAGTGTTCAATGGAGTGTGAAAGCTTCTGATGAAGGGTCACTGGGACTGGAACCATTAATTCTGTTTTCTCTGCAAAGATGCTGATAGAGCTGTTGAATTTCTTTAGCAGTGTCTACTTTTAGAATATAGAATGTGGTATAGTACAGGAACAGGCCCTTCGGTCAACCAGGTCTGTTTTGCTTCAGATCTCTCACAGCCTCAGGTTTTCTTTATGTTTTATTTTAAAGTTTAAAAGGTGATTTGTTAAGATATTTGATTAAGCCGCGTTCAGGTGCGTGAGGCTTTCTGTCTGATAGATGATAATGGTGGCAAGATTGCTTACCATGAACATTTGTTCCAGACAAATCAAAATTAACCGAAGCTAAACTTGGGAATAAGCGACTCACAGCTATGCTCCAAATACTGGACGGGGCCAAGTCTGTACGGAGGGAACACTAGGTGGCACCATTGTATATCAAATCTGCCAGTATTACTAATTATCAACTCAATCTCCCAGCGCCAGAAATATTCTTAGAACAGTCATTATTTGAAATATGAGGTGCATTTTAGCTTGTAGTGCAAACGTGTGATAGCGAAAGTGTGTAATTTCTCCGTTATTCAGTAGCATTTGCAAGGAACTGATCTCGGGAGTTGAAACAATGTAAACTAACTTTGCACGGTGTTTTCTATATGACTTTACCACTGCGTGATCTATAAGGAATAGGAACTCGGTTCAGTTTGTCTTGTATTTGATTATAATCCGCCTATAGCATGAAATATTGTTTTGAGATTCAGGGAGAATGCGAAATAGTTTGGGGGGGGGGGGGTGCAGCTGAAAAGAGTAAAACCTGAGAAAGAAACCAAGTTCAACATCAGTTAGTGACGGAGTTCACCCTCTTTCAGCTTCACGAACAGAGGCCGTGAAAATGTTTCCTGTTAGATATTCAGGAAGGGGGGTATACAAGCACCACCTTACATTAATGTAATGTTTGATGTGAAATATTACAAGATGTGGTCATTTGTAGGATCTGTCAGTCTGCATTAAGCACATCCCAAAATAACGAGCCGGTCCCTTCCCTCAAACTTTGTGCTAATCACTTGCAAAATTCCGCCGTTTGTTTTCTGCAAGTTTCTTTCCCTTCGTTCATTTTGGAGCCGAGTTATTTAAGTTCTCCTCAAAGCCCGCAAGCGAAGAGATCTTTCCGGGGAGCCTGGTCGATCCTGCGCATTGTTTATTTGCCTCGTTCTCCCGGTCGGTCAGGTAAACGTGGGCGGGGGAGGGAGGGAGGGAGGGGGTGGGGGGAGAGGGTCACCCTCTCGGTGTCTGGGTCCATGCGGCACAGCATGTTGGTGTCACTGCGTCCGCGGCATGTACAGTCCGGGACACCTCAGCTCGTTTACCTACCCCCCCACCGTGAGTCACTATGTCTGTCAGCGGTTTGCAGCTTGTTCGGACTCACTGTGGGAAGGGTGTTTCACAAAGTAAGAAAGGTGGAGACATTCTAGATGTGTGTGTTATATTTTACTCTCCGGCGTCTGAAACCATGGTAAAACCAGCAACACAGGTTAAACCACACCCAGTTCCCTGCAACTAAAACACTCAGTTGGGAGGCTGCAGGTAGCTTTGGAACTGTATATATTATTTTTAAAAAGTTGGTATACACGGTTTAAAAAGTTTATGGCTGTAGGTTAAAGGGTTTGGATATTTGTATGATCCAAGGCCGATATGTTGTATCAACCTTTCCTGTAAATTTTAGCTTATTTCAGCTTTCAGCACAAGTTTCAGTTACACGTAGCCATGACAATAAATGTGGCTCGAACAGGAACGAGCAGAACTCCTCTCGCCTCGCTGTCTGTTTTTTTTTCCTTGCAGGCTTTGATTTTTGTTAAAAAAAAAACTGTAGAATGTCAAGCCGGCGCTACCACACCATCTCGCCTCGCCCAAGTAGATCGGGTCTCACCCTATTTTGTCTCTCTCTCTCTCTCTCTCTCTGTGTGTGTAAGAAATCAAACCAGTTACAAACGGAGAAGTGCTAGTCGGGACTTGTTCCGAGTTCTGCTTAAATTCTTCAAGCCCCTCCAAATGAGTGCTTGGAGGGAGCAGCTACACAAAAAAAAGGCAGACACTTTTAATAGTTGAGGAAGAGGGATAATAGACTTGGCTCCACAAATATGAGCGTGGGAAGTCTGAAAAACTTGGACTGCTTTTCTCGGCGACATCTGTGGAACCAATAAGCTTCCTGTATCCACCCTTCGGTTCCATATAATTAGAGGTTTAAGCACGCCGGGCTTGTGAGCTTCCATCAGTTTGGTTGGAGTTGCTGTAAGGATCTCATCTCCTTGGTGCACAGTGATGTGTGCATAGTTTGAGCTTTATTTTTTTTTTTAAAAGTATTTTTATTTTAAGAAAAAGAGAGAGAAACTGGTCGTTGGGAACAATGAGTGGAACCTATGAAAAAAAGCTGCCTGCCCTCCTCACAGACATGCAGAGTTCGATGGGATGTCACCCAGCGAAAGATTCTCCAACCCTCCCAGAATCAACGGCTACAGATGTTGGCTATTATAATACACAGTCCTGTCATCCTCAACACGACTACTACTCGACGTCAGCCTATTCTCAACCGGTGAACCACTATTCGTACCACCAATTTAATCTGAACAATATTCCGGGGCCTGGCTCTTATTCCCAAAAACCCGAGTATGTTTACAGCAATTCGTACCGTCAGTACAGCCATTTCAACAGGGATCCGCAACTATCGGCGGCCGAGAGAGGTAAGGTCTCTTGAAATTCCCAGTTGCGAAGACCATTCCAGTCGGACGCCAAGTGCAAACTAATTGCTGCATCGTCATATATAATGTCGCATTCCCTCATAGAAAGAGAGGTTTGCCTGTTTGCATGTTAGAGGGAGATTGTTAGTCTAGTCTTTGTGCGTGAATGTTTATGCCTGACGGAGTGTTACAGAAAGCGATAACATAATTTGTCAGACGCTATAAGGCTGGATGAGCTGACATGCCGTGCAGAGATACCTGCATCAGAATAGAGTATCTAACTTGACAGACAACACACACATTTTCACTTCACTATTCGAGGTCGGCTGACGCGGTTTAGATCGACAGTAAGGTGTTACCCAATGCTACAGTACACTTGGCTTTGTTAAGGCTTGTGTTGTAATCTTTGGAACCATCCGTGGTGACCAAAATGTTTTAAGGCGCGAAATAACTATAAGAATCTTAACCAGGCACACTTGACAATATCAACCAAGGAATGACAACCCAAACTATTTAAGGAAGTTAAGTTCTCGACTAAATTTAAAATATCACTTTAAATTGCTGCTCAGTGATACTAGGAGTTATTCAAAGTGCTCGCTTTGTAGACCTGATTAGGTCTTTACAGTAACATTTGAACCTAACAGGGTTGCGAGACCAGTAGGTGGACAGAAGTCCTGGGTTCGAGCTAGTGTTAAGACCAAGACTTGTTTTCAGCATTTGATGGGAACGAACTTGCTTTGTTCAGGCTCAGGCGCATTGCTGCTTTGCTAGTTTGTGAAACATCAATATAACAATCGTACATCGTGATAGGGAAAGTTGTGTTAATTTCTAGTCAGCTATAATGCATCTTGTCACAGTTCTAAAAGGGACAAATGCAGATTAGAAAATTAAAGCTGGCCACATCATTTCAAGTTGCACACAGTAAAGATTGTCCCCAGTCCACCTTTCTCATTTGGGCACTGGACATTGCTCTGTATGGGGATGTCTTCCTTAATCCTGCCATGATTTTATTTCTCTATTGGCACACTACAGATATAAAACATAAGTAAACAAAATTATGCTGTATATGAATGACGTGGAAAACATGAAAAGGGATTTCACTATTTAAATTAGATAATAATCCTTTGGGTTGTATCGTGTAATAATAATTAACAATAATAATAATTAGCAGTTTCTTCCCTCTTTCTCTAATTAGTATTATGCAAGGAATCATTGCCTGAACTAACAGAATGGCAAACTGAGCTTTAATAGTATCTTTCTGTTCAACAGTCAACTATTCAAGTTGCATTCTAATGTTCTAAAGAATTCTGCAACCCATTTGATATACTTTACATTTGCAATTTGGATGAGAAGGAAAAAGAACAATTTTGTTTTATCCTTGTGTGAATTTTGAATTGCTGCATCTTTTTTTTTATGATGTGAAGTCTCAACTATTCTGTGAGACCATGTTTAACTTTTCTTTGGTGTGTGCTTAAGTTTCAGTGAAAGAAGAACCGGAGCCTGAAGTGCGAATTGTGAACGGGAAACCTAAAAAGATCCGCAAGCCCAGGACAATATACTCAAGTTTCCAGTTGGCAGCTCTGCAGAAACGCTTCCAAAAGGCACAGTATCTGGCGTTACCTGAGCGGGCAGAACTGGCAGCCTCTCTGGGACTTACGCAAACACAGGTAAACTCTATTCACAGTATCGGTGCACCCACTGCCTTTACATCAGTACCCTTGGGCTAAGGCTTAACCTGGGAGGGTGCAATAAGTATCTGGAGTGATTGCTCCACACCCGCTTTACTGCTGAGACAAGTCACCTTTCTTTCCACACTGGCTTATAAACAGGTATACTAGCAATATATACGATGTTACCTGAAATAGTGCATCACTTTCAAGTTTTCTCACTACACTGCTTTCTCCAAATATTTCTCACAGACAATCATTACCATGCTTTTGGTTTCATTGCCTTTTTGAGAATGCACCATGTAGCCAAATAAGTATTCACTTATTTATGAGATTTTACATTTTTCACTGTAGGTCTTGTTTCTTTTCATTGATTGATCATTGCTGTCCTATTGCCACTGGAAAAGATAAAATGGTGTAATGGTGAAAGCTTTTACATAACAGTTTGCAAAGTAAATTTGTTATCAGACATTAATATAATATTATGTTTTTAAAATAGCAAATTTATTAAATTAGTGACAAAGAGGGAAAACATCTGGCATTGTGCCTACCTGCAATCATATATAGTTTTCTACATAATAAAAAATAAAAGGTATCAAGGCAACAGTATGAAAATATTTCAAATATATTTCAAAAACCTTAAAATGTGTTTTCCACATTTTCTCTCCATGTGTGTATACATACATGGAAGATTTGAATGAGGAGGGGTGTAGCATGAGATTGGATTAATACTGATTACAGAACAGAATCTATGTAGTAAAATGAACTTATTCTTTGAAAGATTGCAGGGATTAAATAAAAAGTACTAAAAACTGAAAACTGAAATAGAAGAAATGTCCTTTAGTCTAAGTGACCATAAAGAGGCAAATCTTTCCTGTAATAATGGTTGTAGTTACATATTTCTGAGAAGTGATTTTTATGGTACCCTTTGTTAAATATTTGCATGCTTTCTCTACTATGTTAAATAACAAAGACTTAACCACAAATTTCATTTTTTAAAATTTTCTTTCCCACCTACTCAGGTGAAAATCTGGTTTCAGAACAGAAGATCCAAGTTTAAGAAGTTATACAAAAATGGAGAGCTCACAATGGAGCACAGTCCTAACAACAGTGACTCGATGGCATGCAATTCACCACCTTCTCCAGCCGTTTGGGAGAGCCACAGTTCAACTAGGAACCCCATCCAACATCAAACCCCTCATAATTCATCTCAGAGCTACCTGGAAGACTTTAATCATTGGTACCCACCCCACCCCTCAGGCTCTCACTTATCAGCAACAAACTCACTGCACCAGCCACCACCTCAGAGTACTGGAGCAGTCTATTAAAACTTTTATTTTTACTTCAAAAACCTTGAAACATTTGAACTTTTGATCTCTTGCTGTTTTGGAAAATGACAACAACAACTTGCGTCTATATAGCTCCTTTTAGTGAGGGGGGGTGGGTGAGAAATATGCCAAAACTCTTCACAGATGTGTAAAAATAAATAAGTTATGTAGTGATTAAAACTCTACATCGATACTGCAGAAGAGCCAGGCTGTAAGTGAACTAAAAACATCAGGAAAATGGAATAAATTTCCAGCATGTACCCCCATTCATTTCTATAGTAAAACAAAGCAGTTTTGTACATAATACCAATAACTGTATATGAGGAACAAAATCGAGGTATTTTGTAACTCTGTCAGTTGTCAGATCTCCGCTGCACACTGAACTGTTATAATTTTCCCAATTTCAGTAACACACAATCTTTTGCATTCCTTTGCCTATGTTTTGTTATATTATTTAAGTTTTTTTTTGGATCTATTGGAGTGGTTAAATTATTACTGCCTGTATAATATTAGAGAGTAGTGGCCAGTTTGTTTGATGTAGCAGATATATTGTATCCATTGAACGATGTCCAATGCAGTATGATTTAAAATATGGTATTCACTGTAAAATGGGAATTCAGTTTGCAATAGATCAAACGATGGAGTACAAACTGTGGACAAATAGCAGGAACTCTATTTATGATGCTCTATCAGGGTATCTTTTTCTAAAAGAAAGTGTACATAAAATTTTACACTCCAGCTATTAAGTAATAATTAAGAAAAACCTTGCGGGTAATTTTTAAGAATATATGTGACACTGGGAGGAACTCCTCAAAATCATGAAAATTTCATTGCAACTATTTGGCTTGTAAAGAATGTCCGAGAAGTACCAAGCTCTGTTTTAACTTACATTCTGTTTTGTAATAAATCTTTTAAATGCTTGTCTATGTCCTTGAGAATGTTAATAATAATAAAAAAAAGTCATCATTCCACAACTTGCTTTCATATTCTTTATTTAGGAAATAGAAATGATGACAACTTGAAATCTGTTGACAAGATGGCTTATTCTAAACTGCACTCCGTATTCACACTGTGGTCTCTTTTTTTTCCCTGAGTCACCATTAAATAATTAAATATTCACGTTCCGCTAAAGTTGCTTTCTTAATCGGAGTACCATATCCGACGTTCCCCCCAGTTGTACAAATTCTAGAAGTTACAATTTAACAGGATGGTGACCCTGGGTTACACCTGCATTCTACTAAGATTGATAGGCTTGGAAATGTGACTAATAGATGGGTTACTTTACCGAAATGGCCCCTTTTCTCAAACAGGGCTGGATACAATGTCGGAATACAATGAAATATTAAAACACACATGAAAACCGACGAAAACTCCACGTAAGGGTAGCATATGGAAAGCAAATAGTTAAACGTACACCCATCTCCTGCTATTAAAGGCAGTTTGGTTTGAGGGCTGCGTGCAAAAGCTCTATAGGCGACAGCCAGGCAGACATTGTGGAGACACTGAGTTGCGTGGAGCAGGATTTTATTAGGCACGACTGCCAGAAAAAAAACTGCTCCATCGCCTGGGGTTAATATCGTGCTAGAGCTCACATACCAGCAAGTGCATCAAAGCTGTTGCAATTGCCAGGCTGACTACAACAGGAGCTGTCTGGTTTAACCCTATTCTTACCGAACTCAACAACCGAATGTAACAGAGGTCGGCATTTGCAATGAAAAGGATGCGTCTACCAGTGAAGGGGAACGGGAATAAAAGGGGATAGTTACTTGGAAGCGAACTTGGAGTGGAAAATATTTCCAGTGACAAAGTTCACCACTCATGCCTGTGCCTAGTGTATTGCAGCAGAACTAATATTTGGTTTGGATATATAGTGAGATAAATGTCACTATCCCCAGGTAGTTATCAATAATTCCCCATGCAAATTACGAATCCACATGTGACTTGAGGTCCAATGGTAGTAACTGCGCTGACATATTTTACTGCACAGCATCTTTAACAGGCTTACCGCTCAAGGTTCAGCCTCGCCGTAAAAAAAAATAAAGCCAGGAGTATTTCTAATGTAGGACTAGGACATCAAATGCCATTGCTTTCAGTGCCAAAACGGTACATAGTTCAAAACTTGATAATGCATCTGCTTCTAACGCAGGCATTCTGTAGTGTGTATTTGTACTGTCCTTTCTGCACATAAGTAGATCCATAGGTGGTCCATTTCGTACAATTCCGTAGAATAGTTGCCCTGATTTCCCCATCTATGTGCCTGTGTATAAAGTGGACAGTTTATGGCTTATTCGAACTTAAAAGCGCACCGTACTATTTACAACAGCGAGCTTGTGAGTCAGGGTTATTTTTCTCTATTTGTGTACATAATACGAGTAATAACTAAGGCTGAGTAACAAGCACGCAGCGTTAGGAAATATCTTAGGTAGTAATTAAAACATGACGAAATCCTAAAAGCGGTCTCCTCGCCGTAATTGAAGGGAGTGTGTGTGTGTGTGTGTCATGTTGCAAAATATACAGCGTAGTGATAAATTGGGGGAAACTCAAAGTAAAGACAGATTCCAAACTTTGAGGAATACACTGGCTGCGTCGGGAGTACCAGAGACCGCAGATTTCACTGTGCTATCCATGACTCTGCCCTCTGTCATGTTAATATCTCCATCTATTCCGCCAAGTCGTACACAGAATCCCTCCAGGAAAGCCGATGTCACTGTTGAATGAATAGTTTCTGTTTCAGTCGGTAGCAACAGCTGTAAAAATCAAGTGGAAATCCATAGAGCAAAAGAATAAAATTGTTTCGCCAGACGCTATGCAAGGACTGCAGTTGTAGAGAATGTGACCAACATCAATTGCAGGCTGCAGTTAAAATACAATGATCAGTTATCAGTCATCATTATAAAGCACGCAGACAAATTGGTTGAAAATGATCGCTGATCACACTACATGTTGTTATGTAGCCCAGTAACTACATGCAGATATTGTGATGGACGTTGTGTACAGAATTCTAGCAAATGCACACATCTTGCCTAGTGAGGTACATGGTACACCTATGGGAACTGATCGAAGAAATTAACATCATTTTACGTTCATTTTATATCAATGCATCATCGCGCTATTTCTTTACTTTAAAGAAAATGTTCTTGCCCAGCTATGTGTAGAGACAGGGAGAACTCCAGCGAGACACTCTTGGTGACCAGTGACAGAATTTCGACAGATATCATCCCAGACGCTTGAGGTATACTCCCATTTTATTTCGGAAACTTCATAGTTCCCCCCACCCCGGCAATCTGCAAAAATGGCACAAACGCAAATGATGTTGTTCCCATAGCCATACAGGAAAGTATGTTGACATGCAGAACAATTTAACGGGTGGTGGTGAAGGGGGGGGTTCCTTCGAGGAAACGGCAGAAAATTGTAACCCTCTGCACTTCCTAGGCCTTACAATTTGTGCAAAGTTAACCCAAAAGAAACTCCATCGACTCACATTGCGGCCAGGAAATTAAATGCTTTGTTTATTAGAAACAAAAACAGAGATTGCTGGAAAAGCTCTGCAGGCGTGGTAGCATCTGTGCAGAGAAATCAGAGTTACTGTTTCGGGTTCAGTGACCCTTCCTTAGAACTGCTTCCCTGATTCCTGCTTTTGGTTGTGATGTCCAGCAACCGCGGCTCTTTCGGCTGTGGTTTTGTTTACACCTTTCCTTAGGTCTCAGTTTCAGAAAGTAACACTTCCACCAAAGTTCGTATCCAAAGAACAGAAAATGCGTTCTTTAATTAATAAATGTTCCTCTAATTTCTATGAACTTTTTTCCTCGATTCGCGAAACACGAATTGTCAGTTCGTGTCACACCAATGCACCCCTGCCCGGATATTATAACTACTTAGCGCTCGAATTGCAAAATCAGCAAATGATTTTTGTTTTGTTGCTTTTGAATATTATTCGATGGGTCAGGCGGTTGCAATCTGCTCACCTTACTTCATGGTGGAATTTTAGATGACTTTACCTAAAAATTGGCATCTGAAGGGATAGACAATAAAGGAACATTGTCCACAAAATAATACATATGTTTTCTTCGAACAATATATAACAATCCATTTCTGCATTTAAATATGTCGAATATTAATTATGTTGCAATACATTGGTTCAAATCACACTGACGGGACCAGTGTGTAACTTCTTAGTGCTGCATTTCGTGCGAAAAACATTTGACAAACTGTTTTTACTGGCTCTAATTGATGATAACGAGTGTTGGAAGGAGGGAAAAATTGTTTAAAACTGACACACAAAAAAGGTGGAGGCTATCTAAATGCTGGCATTTTACGTGACACAGGTAGAGGGAGCAGTGGACTGCAGTCATCTCGGTGAGGATGACAAAGATAATGTTGTTTTCAGAAGAACGCTTTGCAGTACAAAGAGCAGCTCGTAAATACTTTGGTTAGAGCCATGATTTAAAAATAGCCCGCCCATTGACAGAGAGAAAGTGAAACTGGCGCGGGTGGGTTTCACTGGGGAGGGTGGTTGTCGGGGGTGAGATGGGGGAATGCATAATTGGAAAAAGGTTAAAGCTTCAATTTCATTGTCGCAAAATGTCCTTGATTTCAAATGTTGCACTTACAACATTTAGAATGTACGGTTAGAGTTGAAAGGAAGCAAGCAGTGTGTCCAATTTCGGCACGGGGTGTGCATGTTAAAAAAGAAATAGATGGCATATAACAGCATTCTGGAATCATTACATAACATGTAATGTAACATCGTCCCTAAGAGCAATAATTAAGTGTAACCCTTTCCGGCCTGAAAGGCACCATTTGCATTCAATAATATTCCTCAGCCTGGGAACTATGGAATCGTGATGAATCCCCTTGTATTGCTGTAGCGTTGATTCAATTAAAGCGAAGAATTGACAATCCCGAACCTGATGCCAGGATTCTGTGCAAGGCTGCCCACGGAAGGTTAAAACGAAACCCAGTCCCAACAGTTCTGTCAAGTGAACACGCTGTATGATTCGGGTCGAGAGCTCGAACTGCCGCCCCCTCCCGAGTCTGCAATCGGCGGAAAAGAAATACCGAGATCCGGCGAGGCGGATCACTAGTATACGCGATTTTAAACCCCCTGATCTTTAGACATCAAAGCGTGCAGCAGAATTTCATCTACATTGCCGGAGCCCGGTTTGACCTCACAACTCTTTGAACCGTTACAGCGGAAAGTATTTTAACAAAGCCCATTGAAAGATCCCTCACCTCACCTTAAAAAGACCACTTTCCAACCTCTCTCTTCACACAGAGAAAAGAGGGAATAAATGCCTAGTCTGATCTCGGCTCCTCACTGTGGACAAGCAGTATCCTTCCCAGATTTATTGGAGAATGTGTCCCAGCGCTCGTAATAATAAAAAAAATAATCCGAACTGTAATTATATCTGTACGATTTGTATTCATCAAACAGCCCCAAGTTCGTCAAAGAGAAGAGTAAATAATGAATTCAGTTCTCTGGAGTTCCTAAACCTTTCCAGTAATTATGCTGTTTGGAAGACTATACGTAGGCTGTCCAGATTGGACTGCTATTATTATAATCTCAAGCTTTGAAATTACCTATAATTTGCAAAGATGAGCAATTTCTCTATTCAACACATTTTATCCCATCTCTCGATGAGTAAACATGGCCAGTAATAAAGGCTAATTGAGCTGAGAATATAAAGAGGACGCTGATAGCAGAATTAATTCACACTTGGAGCTTTAACCAGAGCTAGCAGCACCGGCGTTGTTAGCTCCATTTCCTGCACTTTTTTTTTTACCGCATGCATTTCAGGGGAAGAAAATAAAAGAGGCTGACAAATTGCCATTCTGTTCAGGCTGCAAAATAATTTCCGAGTAAACACACCAGCCATAGCAGGTAAGCTCTCGCCTTCGTCTATGATTCTCGTATTCTCTTAAACAGGATATTTGCTTCAGTGGAGTTAAGAAATATACTGCCCTATGCATTGAAGGTGTTGCTACATAGAAGGGAGGAATGCTGAGATACCTAGCAATATCGCAAAGCAACATGTTAAGTTTCGATGTAGGAGATGGATGTGTGTTCTGCTCACCCCTGTGGTTGCATGTGGTATGTTTCTTTTGCCTCGAAGGCGTTCTTAACGTTTAGCAACCTGATTCGGTATGTTATTAGTCATGCATTTTTTTTTGTTTCGGTGGTCGACCCGTTAGGACAGAGAGTTTGCTGCAAACAACGGGCAGGATTATTTTTTCAAAGGACGTAACTGTTGTGTACGGGGGAGGCAATGGAGATTTGGGAAAAAAAAATACTAAGAAGCTACCTCGATTACATCAGCCAAGATGCAAGTTTTGAAATAATTCCACACCCACTTATAATTCCCTTGTGTGCTCCATCACCCATTTACCCCAAAGGCATTGGGTGTAACGGGGCATAATCTGCCCCCTTCCCCTCCTTTTACCAAACTGGTTTGTTGATAGATTATTTGCTGAGTATTCCAGTACATGAAAATTACTTACAGGCCTGGTGGTGTCAATGGGTAGGCTAAGCTGAACTCACCAGGCAGGTCACTTAAAAATGTATGCTAATGTTTAAGAGGGATCACGGATAAGATTTAAAATATGTTAAGACCGAATATGTCAATAAAGTAAAAGGATGCGTTTTAGGTGATATTGTATCTGAAATAACAAAAGAGGGTGCACTTCAACATAGGAGAGAAAAAAACCAGAACCCCATGATCTTATCTTTCACTTGGCTTGTGACTTGATTATTCTGTATCTCAGCCATCAGTTTAGACCCAATGATACTGAATTCATTTTATCCTTGTATCTTTGTTCTCTGATTTTATTTTACTTTAATACCACCACTTGCAATTTCACAGGATATGAACTAACATGCCAGAACGGCTTCAGATTGCTTCCACTGGTCGGCACAACATCAAGGGCCGAAGGGCCTGTATTGCGCTGTAATGTTCTATATTCTGTTTAATGGAAGGGGGAGGGGGTTGTGGGGGAGTTACAATTTTTCCTACAAGGTAGTGAAAGTTAAGAGATAATAAAATTTCACTGGACTATTTAGCAGTTTACTATTAAATAATCTACAACGGCTGGGGCTGGTCCACATTGGTACGAACCAGCAATACAGAAGTGAACTATTGTCTCTTCGGTTCGCTAATTCTATAACGGATGTTGTCGCGCCATTTGTGATGCAGATTTCCTCGTTTGTTTTTTTTTTGACTATCGATCCAATCCTACTTCTTTTGTGTATATATTCCTTTATCAGTATTTTGCTGATTACAATATACACCTGCAAGTAATTTAGGTAATAATAACTCAAATCTGGGCTGCCCAACTGCAACCGGTGCATCTGCCTGATTCGCGTTTTTTTCCCCCCACTCGGAATTGTTACATATTAAGCAGTGCATTTAGGCGACTGAAAATTGCTGGTAATTATCTTGATGGAAAGCGCTTTATTCAGGGAGCTACAGTCAAAATTGCTCTAATTACAGCCCTTTTCACACAAGCATAAAAAAAATCTTAAAATAGCAGAGAAGTGGGCTTTGCACACGGCTTCCAGTGCAGATGTTACGGGGGGAGGCTTGACATGCGAGCTATTATGCATTAAAATCTGTAAACACCACTATCTTGTCTTGTAGACTGACTTTGACAAAAAATTGGGAGAGCAAACCATGGATTTCAATACGTGTTGTAGTTTGTGAGACCTGACAAGTGGAGATCAGAGACACGTGGTAAGTAATGAGTTTCTTAATTGGGAATGTTAGATACAGGTGTATCTGTCAGACCGCCGAACGAGGAATATAGATTTATTCGCTTCCAGCATTTTCTTTCCCCCAGGAAAACGTCGAACACATTCTTCCAAGCCTGAGGGCTTAAAGGCCGCTAGCCCTGACTGGCAATCAGCACATATTATATCTTAATCGATCTCATTTGATAGGACGGATTTATCATTTACTTGGCTAATCAGGGATATACTGTAGCAGACTCTACCTCGTCACTCCGTTTAGAAATACATCCAAAAGGTATGATAGTGGATGTTTAGTAACATATCGGGGAGAGAGGCTAAAACACGGCCCTGGTACAAAAGGTGCTATTCCCCTGCAGTGAACATTGTTACTGAGAACAGAATTAGCACAGATTTTGGATCGGCCTCCGCTGACGTACTGCAGACATTGAAAGGCACACGCATTGCTGATTCGACGTTGGCACCATTTTATTACTTTAAGGAAGGAGGGGGTTAAAACAGCGGAAAACTAAATAACTGTCATCTAGGTGCATATATTGAAGGATTGATCAGGATGAATGGCAATGAAAATCAAGATAAAATATTAATGTCAAAAGTGCAACTGACGGTACATGTTGGGGCGTTGAGAATGTATACTGATCGTTGGTGATAACATCGACTGGCCACAGGGAGTACAAGATGATGTACAGCCGCCGGAATCATTTAACAGACAACACATATACTGCACATTGGAAAGACATGTTATTATCTACAATTATTCCTCATACGACAAGAACTAACTTTATTTTTCTCTCTCTGTTAGGACCTTTTTAATAGGACGTGCCCTTCTATAATAGAAAATAAATCTCCCCCATTACAACTATCTCATCCCAGGATGTATAATTAGTTTAAAGGGGAAAAGATGTCTCAGTTATTAACACATTAAGGTTTCAAAATCAAGAATCACAGACAAATTGCGATTTTTTTTTTGTTCAAACCAAATTTTCCACATTATCAAGGAATTCTTCTGTCAGTTGTGAGAAATACAGAGGCACGATCCTTGGTGACCACACTGAAAACCACAGGTTAATTTTAAAAGTCCAGGTTTTTTTTTTAATCATGAAGACAAGTAACAACATTTCCAGAAATGCACCAGTTCTTGGCGAATCCAAAATGTGGTCATGCAAAAAAAAAGTCACGTTTCCTCCACTTTTTAACATGGCCGCATACATTTTATATATTTATATATTTTAAATTGTATCGAGGTTCCTCTTTATGTTTGACCCCAAAGGAAATTGAAGCGAGAAACTGTGACGGGATGTGCAATGAATGGAATAGTTTGATCAATTACATGCAAACCTTGTGTCTTTCCTTTACACATAATTACAGTTAAATCCACAGTTAAGTCGGCATTGCTTTTTTTTAAAAAAATGCTAACACGCTTCGGTTTCTATAATCCTGAGAAACGTACTATTAAATTGGGTAGCCATATTTATCCAAATTGGTTCGATTGATCGCGTTAACACGGGTTTCACTTAGAATAATGAGACATAATACATATGCACTATTTACAACTAATTAAACAATATATACACACGTAATGTTCCCTCGCTGTCTGCTCTCCAAGAAATCGTTTACCTTCATATTGCTTGCTTTTTAATGTCACAACATAGGCTGTATTTCAAATTTAAAAAAAAACACGTTCATTGTGAACAGCATTGTTTGCTGTTGAGAGACTAGAGGGATGGGCACAGAGTGCATGCACCCTGTTGAAAACCCTTTTGCAAACGGTGGGAACGAGTCAGCCCAGAGTTTTCCGCCTCCAGTTAGTTAACCCTTGAAAGATTTGAACATGGCTGAACTACTGCCCAAAGCAGTTCCACAAATTGGAGATCTCAATGGAAATAGGAGCTTAGAGTGGCCCAGTTCAATTATATACAGTGCATATCAAACGTTTACTGTCTTAAACAATACAGGAAACATTGGAAAGATAGAATATTTCCTCCAGGATCTTGAAAACGGTTATTGTTTGAGGTATTGATTTTTTTCCAGAAATTCAAGGGAATTTCTGATCAACAATCAAAGCCTGCACTGTTGAAATCCATCGCGAATTTCCAAACTTGCTGAACCATTCCGGTTTTGTGATTGTAAATGTGCATTTACCAAATTCACTTCACATTAAACAGATCTCCCAACCCTGAATATTCCCGCCGCATATTCTTCAATTAACCAGGTGTTCGCAGCTCGATCTGACTGAAGCCATATATGGCAAATGACACATTCATGCTTCAAGCTTGAATTACGGTAATTAAATAAAAATACACAAAAAAGAAAGCTGATATGGTACAAGCCCAAAGAAGGGATTGGATTAGTTTATCCGTAAACGCTTTGAAATACAGCCCATGCATTTGCCCAACTAAGAAGGATTTGCATCCTGGAGTAAAAAAAAAGTTTTGTTTTGTCAAAACACTAAAATTGAGTTTAATAGAACAGGTATAAAATCAGATTTTTTTTGTAATTCACAACGTAGATTATAGATGCATCAAACTACTCCAATAGAATTACAAACATTCTACAGCTGTGTATTGCACTCATTAGAGGAGTTTGACTCTATATACTCATTGTATTTCTGGAACAAACCTGTTTAGATACGACTGAAAGCATATAGTCATTGTTATGTCGATTCAGTCGTCTTTTCTCGTCCATAAGACTACTTCAAATCATGTGACACTGTTTTGAGTGTTTTTAAGAAGTTTGTGGGAATGATGCTACTCTGGGTCAATCACATCATCTGGGGTCTTGGCATGGTGTCCTGGTGGGGCGGCGGGTACCATGACCCAAAACTGTTAATGTAGCTGTTCGGTGGCATAGTGGAGCCCTTATTTGGCATGGGAACGTCCCAGACTGGTGGGATATTGGGCGAACATGGAGACAAAGCAGCGGAGGTGGGCAGGTGGTCGCCTTCTTGCACATTGGAACTGTGTTTCATCAATTTCTTGTATTTGGAGCGCTTATTCTGAAACCAGATTTTCACCTGAAATAAAATGAAAAACAAACGCATCACATTTTACCGTACTGCGAAGCTAATGTGCTAACCCTGCGCTTTTGGGCTTTTGCCGAATGCAAGCCAGTCCAATGTTTTATTTAAAATCAATAAAAATATATTGTCTACGTGTTTGTCCATTCACAAGTCATCTAGCCAAAACACCCCCAAAAGGACTCCCATTTAGCTTTTAATATGTTAAGGTTTTTTTTGTAAAAACAAACTAGTTTCACGTTTGTTAATACTTATAAATGATTAATGTGTTATATACACAAGACTATAAGCTACTGCAGCCGTTCCCAATGATCTTGTCAAACCATTGTTGCCCGAACATACAGGCTGCTCTTAAAAAAAGGCCGTGAGTAAATAATTATCTACTCACATTTAGAAGCTCCAAAAGCAATTGAGCGCAATTGAGTACGGTATATGCATATTAAAGATTCAGATGACGTCGATGTGAAAGGTTTCAATGGGAATGTACAAATAAAACACACGCTAACAGACTGCCCAGGCGGTTTTAAACGCAAATCAAGATGAGATGCCACTGTCCACTAAAGAGCAGTTTCTTTAAAAACCATTTAGGAATTTATATAACGTAGCTCAAGTAAAAGTAGGATCAAAAAGCTAGAGATTGACGGTAATAAGTCATAACGTCTGGTAATTTCAATTGCCCTACAGACCATAATAAAGACGAGCATTCACATTTTTTTTCGTAGAATTTGATTATAGATAATAATTTTTCATCTAAAAAAAGTGTTGCTTCCTTAGTAAAGATGTCACGGTTTAACTTGAAGTTAAAGGTATCTTTTTAGAGACAGAGCACCTGTGGCATTTTAGGAATTTGGCTCATGGCAATTTAATTTGCATTGAAAATCCCATGTCCTTGCTTATTACGAGGTTTTCAAGTCTTTTGCCAATGCAAAACGACTTGATGCAGACCCTAGTTCCTCAGGCAAGATTAAAGTGTAAAAAAAAAGCTAAAGGAGACTACTGTCTGTTTTCCCCTTGCTCCAACACTTCAGGGAGAAGAAAGTGACACAAAAAAGTCAACAGATTAATGCAATATCTCTGAACATTTAATCAGCGTTACAAATCCACAAAAATTACAACTTTGGTTACAAATTATTTTATACTAATCTATCAAGCGTCCAATTATTAATTGTTTTAGCCCAAAAAATCGGTGCCTTCATGTAGGCCGTGGGATCTGTAGCTAATCTGCATTTTAAAAAGTATAGATTATTTGAACTTTCATTTTACGTAAACCGGATAAAGACGTTGTTTCTAAGATGTTCCAGTGTAGAACTACCTGGCGATTATATAGCGAGCATTTCTAGTTCAGACACAATCCAAATATCGAAGTGTCGCTCGCTAACACGTTACCTGCCTGCTTTAACTGCTCTACTGCTATTTGGGTAAATTGTCCACAGGACAACAACAACAACAAAAATCGAGCAGAGAACAAGCACCCAGAACAATTGCTCAGAATTTGGAGGGCGTCAGTTTTCTTACGTGTGTGCAAACTATCATTCCTTCAATTGTTCTAAATAAAGGGTTTTGAAAGTCCGCTAAATTTGTTGTAGCAATTTAAGAGCTAAAACAAAAGGCTGTCGCCAAATCCTTATGACATTTTAAAGAAATAATGCAGCAATAATTGAAACAAACACTTAGACAATTGAATCAAATAACATTCGTTTGGCAAGAAGGGACTGTAGCAGTGCAGGTTAATTCTCCGCAAAATCTACATTTTCCGAGGTAAACTGCTTCCCCCCTCACTGAGACATGTATATTTTAACAATGTGGTGTTTGCGAGATTTTGTTCCATACATGTTTGAACTGTCTTTCCAATAATAGTTCTGGATAATTGTTTGTGGCCTGTCCAAACTGGAGAGGGTCGTCAAGCAAAGTACACTTTGACTGTGCGATTTACAGGAACAAACTGAAAACATCTGAAATACTGAAACTGCCGAATGCGGAAATAAATTAGTTTTGCTGCAGTAGGATGAATAACGTGAAGCAGAGGACTCTTTCAGTTTGTTTAGAAATTTCCTTTTACATATATACAGTTTGCTTTTTTTAAAAAAAAATCCAATTAATAGCACCAGAAGAAAATTGGGAGGGGGTTGGTCTATGTGAAGCTGATCACTGTGGAAATTATCGTTGATACTTCAATTATGTATGGATAGCCTGTTGTATTTTTACAAGCCTGAAGGCAGCATGACACAATGGGCTGGTTTATTGAGGGTCTTTAAACAAGTGATGATTTTAGTTGTGTGGAGGAAGCAACGCGTCTTTTGTGAATCCCTGCAGTGTGGATTTATCTAATGCACTGGAATAAATTCGGAGAATTGGAAATGGTTATCTTTTCATCGCAGACGGCCATTTTGGATAGGTGAATGTAGCATTTTTAAAACCTGGGGAAGTGATAGTAAAAAGGAAGGCGCAGCAGTGATGTAGCCGCTGGAGAAGCACTATTCCGCCCTGAACTACCAATCACAAAACAAATGTTTCAAGTTCCTGGAGAATAGTTGTTAACATGCATCCCGTTTTATGAAAGAAAAACCTTTCGCGATAAAGTTGGCGCGTAAACGATGAGCGTTTTATTTTGCAACATCCGTCCCCACACAAAATAAAATCTGTGCCGTTGAAGCGACAGAGGCTTTTTACATAACACAGGATTTTCCAACGCCACACCCTCTAGAAATTAGACAAAAAACAGAATTTCTCTAAAACGGCATCGTGCACATACAGTGCTGTAATTAGATCCCGTGCCGTTTTGTTGAAAGTTGGGGGGGGGGGGGGGGGGGACATGTTTCAGTCCACGCTACATCTTCTTGCATCTCTACCACACACATTGTCATTTAGTGAATCTGAGGTGGGAATTTCTGCACACATTCCAGCGCCCTTATAGCTTTAAATGTGTTCGGATCTCGGGTGAACCGTCCAAGGATTCCCAGCGAGCCTTGTTTATTGCTGTTTCTTTTTTAACATTTAGTTCATCACTCATAATTCTAATTGGACGAATTCCATCCCCTTTACCAACAGAGAGGGGTGAAAATGTTTCTTTACATTTGATCTGTGTTTGACAGACGGGGTTATGTTTGTACACGGATGGCCTGTTTGATTTTCCCCAATAACAAACAAGACAGTGCTTTAAAATAAATCAACAAATAAAAAAGAAAATGGACTTTTTACCCCTACAGAGGGGAGACTTGGTTCTGCCTAGTACCCTACCTGTGTCTGTGTGAGTCCCAGAGAAGCTGCTAATTCTGCTCTCTCTGGTAGTGCCAAATACTGTGTCTGTTGGAAGCGGTGATTCAGGGCTTGTAGTTGCAGACTCGAGTAAATGGTCCTTGGCTTTCTGATTTTTTTCCCTTTGCCGTTCAATCGTATTTCCCCGTTTTCGATTACAGTCGATTTCTCGTGCTCTTGGAGTGAAAGTGGAAAGAATGTAATTTTAGGGAATATCAGTTCTACAACACGATCTGCTCTCCACAACAACAACCACCCGCCTCTCAAAAAAAAGTATATCAAATTTACATGCCGTGAATGGATGATCCCATTAAAGACGGAAGTTTAACAATGCGAGTGATAACCGGAGAGAGAGCGAGAGAGAGAGAAAGAAAGTAATGCTTTGAACCGAAGTTAGGTGCTGGATGCGCTGCAGAAACTCAGTTCTGATGTCTGTGGCTTTCTCCCTCATTCGGAGCTGACTCTACCGCACACACAAAAGCAGCATTTGCGTGCGTTGTCTTCCAAGTCGGGAATATTTGCCCCGACCGCTCAATGTGATAATACACTTCTACAAAAAGCCTGGTCAAAGTGGATCTCTCGGCAAACAATAGATCATTTTAGCTGTAGCGCTGGTCCGTGAATGTGACTATTTGGACAGGGAACAGGAGAGTTGTACACAGCTTCTGATTTCCCAGCATTAGTTCTGTCCACTTGCGATTGTCTATTTAAAGACCGCAATTACTTTTCGTTTAATGAACATAATAAATAATTTCATCAGCGAGGCCTCTCAAATCTCGGCAGCGCACTCTCTCCAAAAAGGCTTTGAGTTGCAGCGTGGCGACAGAAACCACAGGGGAAAGCGATCGGACACACTGCTTTCTTTACTCAGTAAGTTTGAAGTCGGTGGCCGGAGCCCGCGTCCTTACCTGAGTCCTCTAACCTGGTGTGGCCCAAAGTGCTGCTGTTCTGGTAGGGCATGTACGGATTGGGTGCGTGGTTGCTAACTGAGCTCGGGTACGGGTAACCCAGCGATCTGCCGTAGGAAGAGGCGCCGGAATAGGAGCCATCGTGTTGGGAGTGTCCGCTGGAGTGCAGGCCGTGCACCGGGTAGTGTCCATGGGACATGCCAGGGGATGACTGCTGAGCGGGATGACCAAACTCCAGAAAGGCCGACTTGGATGAGTCTGGTGCTAGCAGACCGTCAGCCATCGCGGTCATAGTCATCATTAACGAGGAAGTGCACGGGACTGACTAGGAATTACCAGCGTGCAGGAAATTGACAAGGAATTGACGCGCCACATGAAACTGACCCAGGGGCCGCTCGCCAAAACCAAATCCAGGCGTCTTCCCCCTCGATTTTCCCGAGCAGAGGCGAATTTCCCGCTTGACGGCTGAGTCGAAAAAAAAACAGGGGTTTAAGTTGAGAGAATTCCCCGTGAAATTCAGGAAAACTTCTGGATTTGCATGGCTGCTTCATGCATATGGATCTGATATGCCAACGTATCCAATTGGCTGTCTCCTGCCGTGTGATTGGACGACGGGCGTATTACATCACCTCGCCGGCGGCGATCCTAATTAACTTTAATTAGGACTCGGTTAATGAGAGCGCTCCAGCTTCAGCAACTAGCAGCCCCGTCCGTCCCAGATAACCGACAGTCTCTCTCTCTCACACACACACACACACACAAACATGCGAGGAAATTGTCCTGTGCGCGGCAGCCACTATGTATCCTTTGGGTGGGGAGCTGAGTTTGGGGTGGTGGGTGGGGGAGGGAGGTGAACATAGAGGGGTGGTGTTGGTGGGTGTGGGTGGTGACAGAACCTGATAAACAAACAAACTCCCCAGCCGCCAACAGATGCGTAGCTCAGGAACCGCGACTCGAGGTTGAGTTTGAAACAAAGTGAGCAGGGCGCAGTAAAACAAGGAATGTTTTTTTTGGGGGGGGGAGGTGTGGGTGGTTGGGAAGCAGAGACTGGAGGTGGGAATACAACAGTAGATAGGAAAACCGTGTAGATGCCGCCACGTTCTGAAAGTTTATGTTTCAAATACAACATAACTGCAACCTAACTAGAGAGGCAGGATGCTTTCTTTTTAAAAAATGGATGAAAATGATCTCGAAACAAAGTGTACCGCCGTGATGGCAATGGCATTTATTTGTAGCTGTGGGTTCCTTCGGCCTCTAGTCTATCTGTTCCATCACTTATAAAAAAAACTTCAGGGTAGGAGGAAAAGGAGCAAAGAAGTTGCATTTTTAAAGTGCAATTTAGGACAAATACCTTACATATTGTCCCTTAATTATACCTGGTCTCTTCCGCTATCTGTTAATCAATGCACCGATGTAAATGACATTCTCATGTGATACCCACTTCAACTATAAATATCTTTAGTCCTGTCGCAAAGCGGCGAATTGTCTGGCGCTGTCACTGCCGTCCTTGCAGCCTCGTGTCTCGGCCACACCAGGTATTTGTCCCGTCAGAGTCAAAGCTCGCAATGATCATTTGATTCAATCTTGGTGAATGTAGGTGGGACAAGTTCCCGGAACTTCGTTTTAACAAGTGAAGATCGTTTACTAATTTCTGTACATTGTTCTTGTCCTCTCTCCTCTCTGTCACCGCTACGTTCAGTTCGCTTCTGGCGTATCATTAAATTAACGGGTGATTTGCGGATCACTGCTCGGATGTATTTTTTGGATCAATTTGATTATAACTAGCTGTCAAGGTGACGACGGGTTGGGGTAGGTTTGTATATGTATATATGTGTGTGTGTGTAGAGAGAGACAATTTTCAACGACTTTTGCACAGAGGGTGAACGAATTGTCAAAGAGTTATTGGGGAAAAAAACAAATAAAACTTTTTTTTAGACAGACGTGTCTGTGGGAGATGATGAGAAGGGATGTGACAGTTTCGGCGGACGGCTGAGAAATGCGTGAAAGCGCTACCTGAGCTTCCGCCTCACCTACCGGAGGTTTCAAAGATGCTGGAAAGCATGTGGAGGGCCTGAGCTTTTATTTGTTTGCTCCTTGGAACGGAACACGCGAGAAAGAAATCCGATCTTCCGACGGTCTGGGAACTGTACAAAAAGAAACGTTCAACCGATCTTTAAGAGATCCAAAAAAAGTCCGCTGCTGAATTCCATTTATTTGTCGGCTTTTTTTACAAAAAAAAGTCTGAAAAGAAAACAATGCGACATCGAATTACTGATTCCCAAACTGTTTGGTAAATACAATCGGAGAACCCCCATCCTCTTGAAAATCTAGTATCTACCGACACGTGGCCCATTTAAATAACTGTCATATCTCTTTCCCAACTCAGCATTAAACGTTGGAGATTGGGGTGGAGGTAACCATGATAAAGCTTGAAGCTAAACTTCAAGATTCTAAGTTATTCTTTCCTAATAATTTGAGATTTTTTTAAGTCTTAAGGGCAGATGCAGGCAATGCACCCACAGAGGGCTTCCCGTTACGATTAAAATCCTCGTTTTCCCCTGTTCAAATATCGGCTGGTTTTGCCAAAATCTCAAGCATGTAGCGGTCTGTGGAGGTGAATGTTGACAAGGGGTCTATGAACCGAAACCTTTCCCTGTCGCCTCCCCCACCTCCCCACCCACTCCTCGACCATCTTGTCTTGAAGCGTGTTGCCTTTATATGTATACTTTGTTCCAGTACTGTTTTTAAATGGCTTTTTTTTAAATAAAAGAACTCTGCGGGGTGTAGTCAGTATTTAACTTTTTTTTTGCCTTCTAACGGCCCGTAATTACTGCCGATCTGTGCAGCATGAATAAGCCCTCATTGTAAAACTCCCGGCCCGTTCGCTCCGTTTGCTTTCTCCCGCTGAGCAGATGATTTGCAGCTTTCCAAATGCACCAAGAACGGGCATTCAAAGCCAGGCAGAGAAAAGATTCTCACTCACAAAAGAGAGAAGCGGGCTATTAAATAGTTAATTATATAACAGGTGCAACCAGTCTGCGGAAATTGGGGGTAATTTTCGCGATTTTGCTTGCTTTTATTTTAAAAAAATTAAATATAAGGCTTTTAACTCATCAGTTCGAGGCGAATTGCGAAGACTGGAATATTATTCCAAATTGGAAGCTAATTGATTGGGAAACACGAATTATAAATATACCATCATTTCGGTGTTCTGAGCAAGAGTCATACTAGACTCGAAATGTACCTGCTGAATTTCTCCAGGATTTTCTGCATTTTGTTATAATATCACTAGCGTGAAGACCAGCGACATTTTTAGCTTAAGTACAATAGGATGCGGGGAATTTGCAATGGTGTTGCTCTGTGAATTAAAATGCAGCAAAGACTGTGTGTTGAGAAGAAACTGTTATCTTGCCTAAACAGTACATCGATGTTCTTTGGGGCAAGGCTTGGACTTGTTCGTTTAGAGCCCGTTCATAAATGCATTTGGAGTTAGACACTTTGCTACTTTGTATGTACCACGCGTCACCTTCTAAACCAGTCTACGCAAAGGTTCAGGAGTCTTAGTTAAATGTTAGCACTTAACAAGTGCATTGCGGAGCCTCTGATATTCCTGTTTGAGTTCCCATCTGGAGGTGTGTGATCTGCGGTTGCACATGTTTAATCCGGGGGGGGGGGGGGGGAGGATGTGGAGGGGTGTATTTCCAATTAATGTTGCAATACTCAGCAGGTCTGGTCGCACTCCGTGGAGAGGGAAACCGGGTTCATGTTTAAAGTTTACAACTTGTCTTTGGTACGGTTCACCAGAGATGCCACAGCAAACCTACCCAGCCTTTTCATCATTTTCCCCTGATTTTATTTCAGATTTCCAGCATCCCCAGTATTTTGCCTTTGTGTATGTTGAATCCGGGGTTCAAGTAAGCACTGTTGTGTTGCATTTCAATGGATTGGAAGAATTAGTAATTTAGACTGAACAACCGCCAGCAAATTTTAAACTGATGGAAAAATCGGCGACAGTTATTCTGATAGGGGAATAGAGTTCACTTAGCAAAACAGGCACAGGCAGTTATCTGGAAGGTCTTAACCCAACCCTTACGTTTGTAATTTTCATGCATACAACTTGAGAAATGGTACTCCTCACCTTTTGCCATTCCATCGTGCACAAACCCATGTTATGTTATTCTGCCTTCAAAGAAGTTCGGTGTATTTCACACGTTGCAACATTCCCTAAAACCTGTTTGGTTTACACAAGTTGTGAAAATTCCTATACCTCCGTTGTACCCAGATGCTGTCTGTGATCTACTCGTGTCCTGACGATAAGGAACAAGTTTCCAAATAATGAATAGTGTTGTGTAAACACGTCGTCCTAAGACTGTGGAAGTAAAGGTGTGTATCCATCAGCCATTTTAGGAGCTTTGCGAAAAGTTCATTATTGGAATTTAAAGAAAAACAAATTGTTGAACTCTGTCCAGTTTTGGCAAAACAAAATCTGTTCACTTAAAGAGCTAAAAAAAAACAGATAGCAAAACTCTACTGCTCTAACCCACCTCACAACTACAGTCTGGACGGAGTTCTTGATCATCATGGAGGGACCTTTTCAAATAGGAAGTAATTCCTACCGAACAGTTATGTTCTTTGCATTGAGAATTTATTTGTTTCAGCCAACACTCGAGCTACGGCATTGCAGCTTTTGCCTAAGATTATTAGACTGAATACCCCTCTGCACAGTCTAAAGCACCAAATGCAGAAATAAATATGATAATTAAGCCATTTCCTTACGCGTGCCCTTCAAAAAGCGACATAAGCAACAACTCTCCTGCTCGTTGTGCACGTGTGATGGAATAGAATGATGTTGGGAGTCTAATGTTGAATTGATTCTAAAATCCATTTCTGATACAAAATTAAACTAGCTGCAATTATTAGGCTTAATTTTGAACCATGTAGAATGGTTCCACTTTATTTTTGGCTTTCTTGTCGTTTTAAATACAAAACCCGTGTTCAGGTAAAAGCAAACGAATATTATGGAAACAATTGATTCTATCCAAATTAAACATACATTGGGGGTGTTTATATATAAAAACAGACATTTTCTTTGTTTAGTTGTTGGACAATATCTACATCTAGCAGAAGAAAGGCATAATTTTGGCGACTAACTACGAGCTTATTAAGATATAAATAAAACAGAATTCCAGGTCCCCTTAAAAAGAAGTCCAGTCCCTGAATACTGTAACTTGAAGAACGCAACAAAGTTTGAAACGAGAATTGAATGGCGGAAAGTGTTCACGGGGCCTGTAAACTCAGTGATAATAAAATAAGTATATTCCAGAAAGGTCAGCTTTTACTTTAAGAGCTGTTCTGGCAGAAGTCAGGGTGAGAGTTTTTTTTGAAAAGGCAAACCAATAGGAAAAGTTAATATCGCTGGACTTGGTAACAATTGCTGCAAGTGCCTCTCACGAATAAGACTCGCTAATGGCAAGTCAGTAGCACACCCTAACTTGGAGATACATGTACAATCGCTCGCAAACTTGGTTTGAAAGCAGCGTTGTGGGGACGATTAAGTCACACTTGCTGATCTACGCCGACTGCTTTTAACCAAGTTATCAAGTTGGCATTTCAATCTAACTTTAACACACATCTGCGTTATAGTGAAGAACATGTAATCAAGTCGGATAACACAGATGCTTTCAGCAAGGAATGAGACCAGAACAAATACATGGAATAACATTCAAGAATTCCCCACATACATGCTTTTCCAAAACAAATGCAAATTCACATTACAGCATGAAAGCAAAAGATAAAGGCAATGTTTTCTTACTAGAAGTTAAAACACATTCCACTTGTATTTACTTGTGTATTTGCCTTTTAAAAAAAAGAATAAATACTTAGGCTTGCAAAGCATAAGTTTTAAACGCAAATCGTGCAGGGCAAAACGTAAATCATTTGGTGACAATTCAAAGTGGTTGTCATAACACGGTGAAGCACCGAGAAAAGGAAAGGTACCCTCTTTTAAGAGCTATAATTATGGATAAAGCAAGAACAAAGGCGAGCCCTGGAGCCATGCATTGGAGGTTGAGGCTTCAATGTGCAGTAATAGAAGGAGAGAAGCTTTAATAACTAGACATGGGAACGTCAGAGCAGACATCCAGGCGTCTCAACACCCCCACTGCACGACTTCGAAACGAATTAATACGTTTTAAAAACAAGACCAACAAGCATGGTGTGAGATGGGCATAAATAATAAATGCCCCATTCAGATCCACTGAAGAAAACTGGACATTGTTATTGGACAAGAGCGGGTTCTCAAAATTCACAAAACCAGATACTGCTCTTTAATCAAGATAAATATGGTTTCTATTGCCAGAGTCAAGTTAAAGTGGGCAACCTTGGCTTAAGGAAAATTACTGAGTTTAACTATAATGACACAGGGGGAAAATGCAGAGCAGCCGCTTTCTTCTAACTGTAAACGTTTCTTCCGTGTTTGGCTTTGTAGCAGTGCACTCCTTAGGCAGTGTACGTTTGAGCTGTGTTGCCTACAAAGAACACAACACGAACTAACACGAAAACAGGACTTTACGGATGCCCATCTACCTCGACAAAGTTACGCGTTTGCCGCAAATAATTAAGTTGTCTCAAAACTAAATCTTGGTTAAAGATTGTCGCTTTTAGTTGCTTGCACTTTATCGATAATACTTTACAACTAAATGAGCTTACCATTTAAATCTATCAAATGGGAATGATAACGTGGGTCAATTGCACACATGGACAAAACTCACCAACTGCTCATTGTAAAATGCAGACTTTAATTTTTGTAAACCTAAAACCGCAAACATCCGTTAGAATGAGTTCCCACGGCGTTTTTTAAAAGCTCTGGACGTATGCATTGCCAAATCTAATAACTGGACACTGGGCTTCTAAGACACGGTGGGCAGACTGTTTAAAATGAACGAATGCTGCGCACACAGATTTATCTAAAATGTCGATTTTCTACAGTTGAAGGAGGAATGGGAGACTGACTTGTGCAGGTGACCGGCCCAGTCACTTGACTGGCCAGCTAAAAGACAAAGTAGAAGCCAAAGGCTTAAACTGGTTTGGGTGGCAATGTTTGTTCATCACAGAATCACATCCGAAACCATTGGGGACTTTTCTCTCGAGTATAGCGGAAAACACAAATTGGAATTTGACAAATAGAATCCAATTATTCGAATCATTAGCCTAGTCTTCGCTTGTAAACGAAACAACAAATTTAATTAGAGTTCTTATTGGTGATTTGGGACGGTGAATTGCTGTCAGTTTTCAATTGGCATCACTTAGTTCAGCGGAGTTTTAACACCAGCAGAATAGAAACTGTCCCGGTCTGACGATTCCACACAACCACCGATTGGTGAACTTGCAAGTCGCTGGTTTTTGGGGGGAGTGCAGGGAGGAGGGGAATTGGCGGATTGGGAAGTGGGGAGGGGGGGGGGGAGGGGGAGTGGGTGGTGGAGAAGTGGGATTGGGAGACATGTGGATCCGGGTGCACTTTTCAAATTAATTCCCTCCCAATTCTCCATCTCTGATGCTTCGAATTTCGCCAGTGTTTCTCAGCTACAATTAACATTTTCTGATGGGCACAAAAATGACTATAATCGCGACTGGATCGGTTTGAGCTCTTTCTCAGCAGTAAACAGAGAGCAGCTGCACTTCCAATGATTAAAACATTTACGAAGCTCTTCAAAATTCAATTGGCATAACGCTCCCCATCTTGTGAGACAGGTTTGGCCTGCGCTGGTTCGCAATTCATTAAAAAAATGCGCCGAGATGGATGCACAGATAATCGCTTTGTTACATCTCCGCACAGAACCTATGTACAGAGTCACAACTAAGCTGTTTAACATCAGATTGCGTTACTGTCTCATCACTTGAGTTTTCTGTTGGTAATTTCGTCACACCAAATTTTAAAACCTTAATTTGTGTTTTTAATTACACCAAACACGAGCCGTACACCAAAAGACCACAAACATTGCTGTTCAGCAAATCATATTATTATTTAATGTTTAATTTTCTACTTCAAATAACGGAGCGCTCACAATGGTTTTGTTAACCTTAACGTATTATTAACATTAATGTATTGTTCACCTCCTAATCAGCACTTTTGATCTGCAGTTTACAAATAACAGCCCATAAGCAAACATATAATCAAATTCGCGTTCCAATTCGTGCAAAAGGATCTAAACACAACAGAGCGTCCTCTGCTAAATGAGCGCGCTCTCGCGCCTCTTCGCAAATAAAAATGAACATGTTTGCGTTCCGCTGCTGACTTTGGAAAGTCAGTGCTCTGTCTATTCCACTTGTGGTACTGGAGAGTGGCCAACTATCACATAACCACGAGATGTGTTTAAGCTTGCAGGTTTGGAAAGAATTTGCAGCAAGCTAAGTGAGGACAGGAAGGGCAGTAATCCTGCGGTTGTTCATTCACCACCATTTCCACCCCCACTCCAATCCCTGGTTTCAGAACCACTCCGCTCCCGCCATTTATCGCTTGAGGAGGTGAAATGACCCAGTCGCCTTGACAGCTGCATAAGTGGCCGAGAAGATCGGCGATTCAAACCGAATTCGCGGGAGAAAGGCCCGGGTACACTCACTGCTGTGACCAATGTGAATTAATTCATATGCCATGACCAACAAGTAGTCGATCCTAATTAATGCTGGAGTCAGCTCTTGCGTGCTCTGCAATTAAATGTTAACTTTTCAACATATTGCTCTTGATACCTTTCATACACTCATCCTCTCCTCCAATATAATTCTGTTCATAAATTGGATGGGGTGTATCATTAAGTAAGTGGAAGTGCCATTAATATAAGGGGCAGATCAGAACACTGTATAGGTTGTGCTTTCTTACTACTGAATGGCGTTCAGCCTCTCTCTCATTGTTTAAGGTCCCAATCATTTTCCGTCTTTGTTGGTCTTCAATGATTTTAGAAACCTTTCTTTTTTTCAAAAAAGCATAATTAAATCTCACGTACACTTGTGACAATCGCTGACTGGTCGTTAGTGTACGGGATTGGTGCCACTTCCATCATCTGTAATCTCAACATGAGGTAAAAATGGCTTAAATGGGTTAGTTACAGTTGGTGATCACAGATAAGTCTTCGCTGGTTCAATTATTTATTGTAAAATGCTCCGTCAGTTCGATGGCCTAACTATGTCTATGTCGATCCCGCTGCAGACGGATTATAACCAGTGTAACTGGTGATTTATTTTTGGAAATGGGCACGTAATGTGATCAATAAACATTTAAAAAATGTGGTTCTTTGATGAATTACGTACAGTGCAAATGGGAACATGAATATAGGAAAGCAATCAAGTTCACCAAAATCTTGTGCATAACAGAATCGGCCAAAATAATAAAAAAACTTTGATCAGTATAATAAAGCACAAAAAAGCTATCTAGACTCGAACGCGCAATTAGAGGTCAAGTTGGGCCCTCCTTTCAATGTTTTTGCACCTCTCGGTGACTCTGGAAAGAAAGGGGGAGCAGATTAATTGTGCCAATTCGGAAAGAAATATTTTCGCACACGTCTGTTCTGGTCCGCAGTTCAGTCGATATAATAAGGGGGAGCCTATTTAAGTCAAGGTCCCTGCCACAGACAAACAAGCAAAACCAGCACGAAATGTACATTCACTGTGTTAACGTTGGATGATTGATGAGTATCCCTCCTCGGCCGGGCTGCTTATTTTTGTAGGATCAAGTGTAGCACTTGCACCTCCCAAAATAATGGAACACATCGGTCCATTTTCATTTTGTAACCTACACACAACTAAACACAATATTTCAACTTCAGATTCCCGCCTCCGAATAATTGCCTGGTGAGTTTACTCCACCTGCCTGGTTTCATGTTCTTTACTTGTTGGCATCTTGTTTTTACATAACTGACCACCCTGTCCCGTATTTATTTCGCATGTCATTTATTACTCTTAGGAGAGAAAACATGCGGCGCTACGATCCCGAAATTAGTAGCTGGTCAGTGGTAAATCAGAACCAGCAATTGGGTTTTTGTTCGTTCATTTTCTGCTCTCAGTGATTGGACAGAGATTTGACTGACCTTAGATTTGTGACCAATTCTTGATAGATTATTACCAACTATATTATTCTGCATTTGGGAAGAGAGTCTTCTACATTTAGGGAGATTATCGAATAATGCAAACTTGCCCACAGAACTGCGCATAACAGAAAATCAGTGGGGCATGATAGATGTTACAATTACATACAATGAATAACACAGGTTCCACTAATCTATGAAGACTCTCCTGGAAGATCCCAAAAATAAAAAAAAATGGCCCATTTCATATATTTGGTTCCTCTGAGCAGTTTCTATTCTAACATCACATGCAAATGTTCTCGAGCAGTAATGTTCAACAGTCAGCTATTCAGGCAATTATATAGTTGGAGGATGGTACTCTTGTAGTGAGATAGTAGTGTCCCTCTTTCAATGCTTGCGTCCCATTGTTGAACTAGCAGGTCGTGCTCAAGTCCGATCCTGCTTCAAAGGTGCGTATTAACATCTCTGAACAGGGTGACTAGGAAAATATCTATAGTTGCAGGATGCCGCCATTTAGTGAGAATTACCCCCACATAGCCCCACACTGCTCCTCCTTTGAGTCCATCAGTTCTTATAACATACAATTCACATCCCTTCCAAGCCAAATGGAAATACACAAGATTCCTTTTGTCAACCATTAACCGATCTTTTACATTTCTAAACAAAAGCTATGCTGCAGACTGCCTGTTGTAGAAAGTCAGTAGCCACATAAAATCCATAAGGCAGGAAAATAATCCACTTTGTGATTAAACCTTTTTAAATCCAGGAAAATCTCAGTTCCAAGATATGAAATTGATGATATTTTAATCATTAACTGCTAACTGAACCCAATGTGCTGATTCTTTGAACTTGAAAAGGCATTCTTTTATTAATCCATCTGTACTATATAGCGCACCATGATTTATTTTAATCTGTTCCCTTAATTATTCCTCAGGGAATAAAAGCTTTTGAACAAAAATATTCACACAGAAGATTCCTGCTATTTTGACTTTGAGTAAATACTTTGGCTTTTTTTTAGCTTATTTAATTTTTTCCAAGCAAGTTTTATTTTCACACCAGTTGCACGTATTTTACATGAAACGCAATTAATAACCAGGTGTATTATTAATAAAGTCAGATTTGCTCATGTTCTCTGAAGATTGCTACAGATTATTTTAGTTGTGTAAAAAGATGTTAATTTATAAATTTGTACAATGTCTTGTTTTTCTCCTGCAGTAAGGGATCAAATTAGTATTTGAGTTGATTCACGTGGATTATAAACTCAGCTGGGCATGTAATGACTGAGTAAGATTAAAACTTTGAATACTTTGCTACAAAGAGAATGATGACAATTACAAAAAGGTGAAATGACTTAGTAATTGATTAGATTCCCCACATAATAGAAACACGCTCTTCAGCCCAATAAGTCCACACTGCCCCTCTGAAGAGTAACCCACCCAGATCCATTCCCCAACCCTATACTTACCTTTGACTAATGCATCTAACACTATGGGCAATTTAGCATAGTCAATTCATCTGATCTGCACATCTTTGGATTGTGGAAGGAAACTGGAGCACACAGAGGAAACCCACACAGACATGGGAGAATGTACAAACTCCACACAGACTGTCACCCAAGCTGGGAAGCGAACACAGGTCCCTAGCACTGTGAGGCAGCAGTGCTAACAACTGAGCCACAGTGCTGCCCCTATTCAAGCAATATAAACCACAAATGTGAAACTTGAGAACTTTGATCACTCAACTTAGATGTAACATCATTTTAGTATTCTGTTAATATATTATGAAGTTTGAAAACTGTTTTGCTTGCTTTTGAGACCTCTTTTTGTGCAGTGTTTTGTGATGATACCCCCTGTAGTAGCTTCATGCCTTTGGCCTAATCACTGCAAGCTCATAGGAGAACTTACAATTTATTACTAGGAGAAACAGACAGAGCTACATTGGTTCATATGAATAGTAGTTTTTATTAAAATGATATGTTGGACCTGTTAGCCAATTAAAAACAAAGAAAATTTTTGATAATCAAAAATCATAATGAACATCACTTTCAATGATACAGTTACTGCTCAGTTGCTCAGATGATCTTGCAAAGGGTCACAAAAGATTGCAACTTAATTGCAGAGGCAGGTCATGATCTGATGGGGTGTGCAGTGATGTGAAACCTCCTTTAGACTGGACATTAAATGAAGTCTAGCTTCAGTGTAGTGTCAAGCTGAGTATCAAAATTTTTTACTGGTGAACTGAGAATCTTCTCAAATGGTTTTGTTTTTACTTCGAATTGCTTTGAGAATCTGGAACCATCCTAACCTTGAGTTTATTCACTACCCACTTTCTGCAAGTTTTAAAATAGATCTCCCTAATTCATTTCAGATATACAGAATTGCCAAACAAAAATCTTCTTTGGGTCAGCATTTGTCTTTAACCGTTCTTCTGACACCAAGAACAGAAGTTGTATTCAATCAAACAAGCATTCTCATAGAGTCATTGAGGTCCACAGCATTAAAAAAAAACATTGGCCCATAGAAGTCATGAAGTCAGCAGAGGTTTCAGAGACCATGGACAGTCAAGGGATTTGAATGATAGCAGTTTGATCATTGTGATTTAGTAAATATCTGTATTTAGCTTGAAATTCAGTAAAAAAAAGAAATTTTTAAACACAGGACTTTGCACTGGACACTGTACTTTGGAAAGGATGTGAAGGTATTAGAAATATGGCAGAGAAAATTTATGAGAATAACACCAGAGAATTTCATTCTGGTAGATGGATTGGAGAAGGTGGAACTGTTCTCCCTGGAGAAAAAATTTGAGGGAATTTAAGTGACATATTTCAAATCAAAGGAGTCTATTCTATATAGATAGGGAGAAAAGTTCCCTTTGATGCAGATCTAGAAACAGAGGACATCAATTTAAAACATTTTTACAATTCATCAATCCTTGTCACTGGCTAGGCCAACAATTTTTGATCATCCCTAATTGGTCTGTAGAAAGTGGTAAGCTGCCTTCCTGAACCATTGCAGTCCAGAGGAAGGGCAGGCGAGCACAATGACAATGTTGTTAGGAAGGGTTTCCAGGATTTCTATTCAATGATAAAGACTGTTTAGCAACATAGTTTCAAGTCAGGTTGGTGCGTGGCTTGGAGGGCAAGTTGCAAAGGTGGTGTTTGCATGTACCTGATGCCCTTGACCCTTTGGTTGTAGGGTTCATCAGTTATGGAATTTGAGAAATCTTGGTGAATTGGTGTAATGTATCTTGTTGATGTTGCAGACTGCTACACTGAGTGTTAGTGATGACGGAGTGAATAATAAAATGTGTTGAACAGGATGCCAACCAAATGAACTGCTTTGTTCTATATAGTTTTGGGCTTCCTGAATGTTATTGGAGATGCACTCATCCAGACAAGTGGGGGATATTCCATAGCAATCCCGGCTTCTACCTTGTAGATATGGTGAGGATTGGCAAAAGACACAGTAACATGAGGAAAACATGTTTTAAGCAGCGCGTGATTAGAACCTGGAATGTACTTTTTGGAGTGTAGCTACGGCAAATTTATCAAGGCCACCAAAAAGAATTAATTAATAACCTTAGTAGAAAACAATTGCAGGGCTACAGGAAAAAGGTGGGAAAGTGAGACAAATTCATATGCTCTTGAGGAGAGCCACACAGACAGGAGGTGCTGAATTTTCTCCTAATTATAAAGACCATTTTTATGGAATTTTTGATTAGAATGGGAAAATGAGCAGTTTTAAAGTCAAAGATCTTTGAAGGATTGCAGCGCATTTTTAAATTGACCCTCACTGTTAGTGATGTTTTCATAGCTGCTGGTTCAAACAGTAGGCAAATCCAAGCTACAGATCAACTGGCACCAGGGGCTGTGTATTTGTGAAGATTTGGATGGAAACAAATAGCTGGGTCACCTGCGAATAGGTGTCCAGTTGTCAATGAAAAAGACCTTGTATCGGCCATCACTGATGTGATGAGTTCCTAGCTACACAGACAGCTTGTGAATATGAATGTACAAGGCTGAAGCCATCAGATTTTTGGAAGGGAAGGAGCTTTTTCTGTTCTGCAGTAAAAAAAAAGTATCTTAAGCCTAATGATAACCAATTAATTTTCCTCTGGATGTGGGTTCGCTCCCTGAGCTGGAAGGTTTGTTTTCAGACATTTCATCACCATACTAGGTAACATCTTCAGTGAGCCTCCAGATGAAGCACTGGTGGTGTAGCCCACTTTTTATTTATGTGTTTGGGTTTCCTTGGGTTGGTGATGTCATTTCCTGTGCTGATGTTATTTCTTATGGTGATGTCATTTCCTGTTCTTTTTCTCAGGGGGTGGAAAATGGGATCCAAGTCAATGTGTTTGTTGATAGAATTCTATTTGGAATGCCATGTTTCTAGGAATTCTTGTGCATGTCTATGTTTGGCTTGTCTAAGGATGGATAAGTTGTGTCAGTTGAAGCGTTGTCCTTCCTCATCCGTATGTAAGGATACGAGTGAGAGTGGGTCATGTCTTTTTGTGGCTAGTTCATGTTCATGTACAGTATCCTGGTGGCTAGTTTTCCACTTGTTTGTCTAATGTAGTGTTTGTTACAGTTCTTGCAAGGTATTTTGTAAATGACATTAATTTTGCTTGTTGTCTGCTTAGGGTCATTCAAGTTTATTAGCTGCTGTTTTAGTGTGTTGATGGGTTTGTGGGCTACCATGATGCCAAGGATTCTGAGTAGTCTGGCAGTCATTTCTGAGATATCTTTGATGTAGGGGAGAATGGCTAAGGTTTCTGGATGTGTTTTGTTTGCTTGTTTGGGTTTGTTGCTGAGAAATCGGTGGACTGTATTCATTGGGTACCCGTTCTTTTTGAATACACTGTATAAGTGATTTTCCTCTGCTCTTCGTAGTTCGTTTGTGCTGCAATATGTGGTGGCTCACTGAAATAATGTTCTAATGCAGCTTTGTTTGTGGATGTTGGGATGATTGCATCTGTAGCTCAAATGTAGTCTATTTGTGCTATTTTCCTGGTTTGACGCTGGTTTGAAGTTCCCCATTGATTGTTCGCTCTACTGCAACATCTAGGAATGGCAGTTTGTTGTTGTTTTTCCTCCTTAGTTCAAACTGGAACTCTATCAACAAACACACTATACTTGGATCCCATTTACCACACCCCGAGAAAAAGAACAGAAAATGACGTCACCATAAGAAATAACATCACCACAGGAAATGACATCACCAACTCAAGGAAACCCAAACACATAAATAGAAAATGGGTTACACCACCAGTGCTTCATCTGGACGCTCACTGATGATGGTACCTAGTATGGTAATGAAATGTCTGAGAACGAACCTTCCAGCTCAGTGAGCAAACCTACATCCAGAACCTCAACCTGAGCTACAAAACTTCTCAAAACTTGCCAATTGTCCTCTCACCAATTGCAGTTGGGATTGATTTTTAATTAATTAGTTGGAGATCTTTATCAATGTGAACTGGTCATCTATTCTCACGAAACAAAGTGAACGTACCTGAAAAAGGAAGATTGGGAAGTAGCATTCTGCTCAGCAAAAGGATCATCTCAGTAAACCCTGTGGACAGAGACTACTAAACTATCTTTCCAATCTTTCTCTCCCCTCCATGACATCCATGTGTAAGTAGAGAGGGGATTTTATGAGGGAGTTAGAGTTTTATCCAGTGGACTCATATGTTGATGGTTCATAAGTTATTATCTGCAGTTTGAATCTACTTATTTGTAATAAAAGGTAATTCTCATTTAAGTACAGAAACCTGGTCCATGTTTTCTGTCAACCTAGATCTAAAAGACAGATAAATTGGGGAATTCTTTATAATTTAAATCTTTTGTGATGAGTCTGGAAATAGCAAGGTTTGATTTCCAGAACACTACTCCAATGAAGCATGACATAATCTGTAACCAATCTATGATTCTCTGACATTATCAGGTAAAACTAGAAATTGATGTAGAAGATGCATCTTCACTTTCTGAAGAAGTCAAGTTCAACTCAATCTCTCTACAGATGCTGCCTTACCTGCTAAGAGTTTTCAGTGAATTCCGTTTTGATTTTAGCTTTCCAGCAGTGTTTTACTTTCACAGTTTTGGAGTGAAGTATATATACATGTACAAATTAGCAAGTAGTAAATTAATTTTTAAAATTGAGATTCTTTTTAAGATCAATTTTTGACAAGTACATAAATATTATGAATTTAAGGTCAGCAGCAAATACTTAAGAAGTGGTTAGCATTTCATATAGTTTTGTAAGACACAACCTAGTACCTGTTAATAACCAATGAGATAAATGGCCTAGCAAGTATTTCCTTTGGAAATGTTTTAGCCTTCACATCAGTGGTTAAGGCTCCATTATAAACATTATAAAATCCTTTTTGTGCACGTAAGATGGCATCACTTAATGTTTCTTTCAGGATGCTTAGTTAAAATTATTTTAACATTAACCAAATATTTAGAGTCTGCATCAATTGTATTTATTGTAATACATACTATAAATAAATTGATGACTTCTAATTTTTATTCAGCTACATTACGTAACTAAGGCAAAAAGGAATTAATGTATCTATTATAATACATTAAAAATATGCTTTTAAACAAAATAACACAAATTAACTACATTGCAAATAAACACATTTATGACATTCCTAAGGAAGCACAATCAAATTTGTGATCGAGTTTCACATCTTAGTTATCGGCTAATATTCTGCTCTTGACAAATCTTGTCAATATCCTTCTGTTTACCACAATTATTGATTATTCAAAGTTTCTTTCCCCACAGTGTGAAATGGCCTTCCAGATCCTTTGGGAAGATATAGCAATTGAAAGGATACTCTTTCCTGTCCTAGATTACATTTGCATGACATACTACTAAACATTCCAAATTTCTGCAAAAATCCTCTCTAAAAATCATAAATCAGACAAATTGCTTTTTCTCAGTTTTTGTTTTAACTTATGGCAACTAGTAATGGATGTATTGGCAACAATTTTAGGGTTCACTTGTTCACTTGTAAAATTATGTACAAAAGAATTTTTGTGATAGATCCTCAAGTTTTCGAATCTGTAAGAAAGCTTTCTTAGCAAATAAAGAATACAATTAAATCAAGTTACTTAATTATTTCATAGCATATCCATCCAGAATTGAAATGGCATTGCAAGTGTATCTGTTCAGCTGTGGTATAGGTGAAGGCAAACGTTAGAATTCTTTCCTTGACACTATATCCTAGAAATGTATATTGTTCTGTTTATTTGATACTAATCCAACATAAGAGAAAATGACTAGTGATTATAGACACATTCACCATAGTTACCTCAATCACAGGACCCAAAAAAGTTGAACTGTGTTACTGAAATTTCTGAGTGTAACACTTTTATATTTTAAAAACACATTCTTATTGCTTTTCCTAAATACTGCCATTTTTTGTACAAATATTTGTTCATTGAACAACTTCATATCTCATTAAAAATGATAGCATTAATATTATGAAAAATGGTACAGTTGACAACTTTCATGTAAGAATACAATCTACTTTGCATCACAAAGAACATTAAACAGTATAGCAAGAACTAAAGTCATTAAAGGAATGAACAGACATTAATTTTTCTCTTGTAATATTTTAACACCAGAAATAGCAATAAGTCTGTTAGGATAATAGCATACAGTTTTTTTCTCTCACTGAAATTAGTCAACTTAATCAAACCCTAGGCTATTAAAACATGAAATAACCACCAGAGATAAAACATTTTAATTGTCCAGTCATTATTTTATTGAAAATAATGTTGGTATTTATCAAAACAGAGATGGCAAATACATTTACATCATGTGAAAAGATGAATGCCGTTGGATTCATAATCACAAATCCTCTCAGGTGGGGGCGGGGAGGGGGGGGGTGCAATGAGCAATTTTGACATTTTTATCCACTGTACGATTTCACAGATATTGTGCAATGATGAATTCCATCAGGAGTTATCTATTCTTTGGATTTCTATGGTGCTAACTGTTTTCTGAATGTTTTTACTTTGTATAACCAAAGACTGTTTTGTCTACATTCCCAGAACAGATCAACCCATTTAAATGAACACATGACCTTTAATGGAACTGAGCTTTCTAATCCTTCGCTGACCTGCAGAGGACCGTTGTGGCACAAACCAGGTAATCTAACACGGTAAAGCAGGGAATTACAGTCCCTTGAAGCCAAAGACGTCCCTGGGTCCTCCTGTCCACCAAACATCAATTTGAATCAGACAGTTTGTTTAGGGCATACAGAGCCAGATCAACCTGTGTGAAAAAATCTCTTTGCAGGTAGTCCACGACTGCACACTCAATTAAAAGGTTTGTTTTGTAATAATAATTAGGAAAGATATGTTTGCAAAGACAAATTCATGAAATCAGACAGGCAATAATCTCAAGTCAAGCTGACCATAGAATGGGGAATAGAGTCAGACAACACGGAAACAGATCCTTCAGTCCAACTCACGTACGGTGACCTGATATCCTAATCTGACCTAGTCCCATTTGCCAGCATTTGCCCCATATCCCTCTAAACCCTTCCTATTCATGTACCCATCCAGATGCTTTTTTTATGCTGTAATTTTGCCCACCTCCACCACCTCATCCAGCAGCTCGCTCCATACTCGGACTACCCTCTGCATGAAATATTTACATCCCTCTCACCGTAAACCTAGTTTTGGACGCCCCATCCTAGGAAAAAGACTCATCCAAGTGGTACAATGCTGACTCTAGAAGTAATATCCTGAATTTAATATTTAGATCTCACATTGCATATATATTCAAGTAATGGTTGACCTTGCGTATAAGACAACCCTGATGTTTAGCCAAAAAAAAAACAAACTCTTTCTGTTTACCAATTGCTTGGTCCTGGAGTCAAACTCATCCTGCTGCAAATATACTCATTCATAGAATCATACAACAAGACATCATTGAATGCAACAGTTCAGCTCCTTGTATCTGTACATGTCAACATGTGCAGTCAAGGCTACCACCTCACCTACATGTGCTGCACTCTTACCAATTTTGCCCTCCAATTGACAAATTAGCAACAAGAAAGAATGGCAGATGTACAAAATAAGCAAAATAAAGTTGTTGAGATTGCAAGGCAGACAAATAATTGTGCAGCATCTAGAGAATTCTGATTGCAGGAAGCACATCTGAGGGGCCTAAGAATAAATCTGTGAAGAGAAGAAAACCTAGCAATATGGGCAGCAGTTGTCAAATGAAGTTGTAAGATAGATATCCAAGAAAATTGCCTGAATGGTCTGCCAGATCATTACTACCTAAAATATCCATATTTTTGCCCTGAAAGAAGCAAATAGATTAGGCACTGCAGATTTCAAGAAATAATTTTGCATGATCACATTTGACCAAAACTTTGCATAATTTGAAGTAAAAATTCAATAATAAAAATACTTGTTGGCTTATTTTACATTAATTTTGTGAATAGGTTTGGCAGGAGCAAACTCTGATCTGGCAACTTTGCAACAGTGATGGGAGAGGGTGAATTTCTACCCTTGAAAATATTACATGTAAAGTCAAGCCCTACATCTTGGTAAAATGTCAGTCATAGAAATTCGATCATGACATGAGTATATATTATCTAACAAGAGTTTGGTGTTCTGAAACATGCAGAATTATGCTGAACTTACGAAAGTAAACACTTTCATTCCATTGTCATTTGTGCGTTACAGGATAGTCCAGTTCTCGATTTCTCATTTTGAACATATTGCACCGCCTTTGTGTGTGAGAGTGGGCACTAACCAATTGAGAATCATTGACTCCTGATCTTCTTAGCTCATCGTTCCATAAAACTAAAGTTGTTTCATCCTGTCAGAAGAAATATTTGCATTTATTTAACACTTGAAATTGCAATTTTATATTGCTAACTTACATATTGGGCCCACTGCATCTAAAATACAACAGCACAATAATAATAAATTATTGATTAAACCAATGGTTAAAATCAAACACGAACAGAAATTGCTGGAATAACATGACAAGTCTGGCAGCATCTGCGGAGAGGAAGCTGATTTGCAGGATCTGTAGTTCTTTATTTTTCTTTACTCGAGCTGCACATGTAATTTGTTATTTCTTGGCTTTTACCTCGGATTTTAAATCCATTGAAGGCTGATGGTTAAAGGGAATGAATGTGAAATAAGTATGGGCGGCCTTAATGCATTTCTTGGTACAAAAGGGAATGCAATGTTTTAAAAAAATAATAATTCTCACCCAAAATTTGAACATTGTGGTTTCAACTTGCAAGTGAGATGGCACAAAATAGGTTGCTTGGGAACTGGAAGATGTCACATTGGTGCACTTAGCAACATTCTTCTAATGTTGAAACAAATGGATGTTATTAGAACATAGTACATGCTTTACCTTACATAACAGTAGGGCAGTACCTGGTACTAACCCCTCGAGCTTGAAACAGAAGAATTCCATTTCTCAACATGAACATTTCTCAGTTCAATCAGCATAAATGTTTTTAAAACAAGTTCTGATCAAAGTAAGTTAAGAAGTTAAATTTTCTGATGAAGCTTGCTGGAACTAAACAGGGAACCATTGGAAACTGAATACTATCTGTTTAGAAAATAAATAATTGAATTTATCTCTCAAAACTTCAGGATTCTCCAAACAGTTTTATGGCCCATCACATACTTTTCAAGTTTAGTGACTTTCTCCATTTCAGGTAAATGCAACAGCCAACAAGTACAATGCACATTTCCGCAAACACTGGTGAAATCAACACCACACCACTCGATTTTAGTGAAACTAGTTGAATGAAAAACATCAGCAAGGATACCAGGGAGAAACAACTGATTTTCTTCAGAAAGTCCCAAGGGGTTTTTGTTTCTCCATTGGCGGTAAAGCAGAGCCCCCAGTCTAATGGCACCTCCCTCAGTAATACACTGGCGGATCAGCCAAAATCTAAAGATTCCATTTGTGGAATAGAGCTTGAACCCTAAACCTCTGAACCTCAAAATCAATGAGGATGCTACTACTAAAACATAGGTGACACCCCCACCAACCACCTCACCGCCCTTTGGCTGAACACTTCAATTCCCATCCCACTCCACCAAGGACATGCAGGGTGTGGGTCTCCTCCACCCCAACCACCCAATGTTTGGAGGAAGAACACCTCACCTTCCGCCTTGGGACCCTGCAACCCATGGGGCATCAATGTGGACTTCACCAGTTTCCTCATTTCCCCTCTCCCCACCTTATCCCAGTCCCAAGCCTCCAACTCAGCACCGCGCTCTTGACCTGTCCACCGTCTTTCCCATCCATCTGCTCCACCCTCCTCTCCAACTTATCACCTTCTCCTCCACCTTCATCTACTTATTACATTCTCAACTACGTTTCCCCCAGCTCCCCCGCACCTGCCCCCAATCCCATTTATCTCTCAGCCCCCTGGCCCACAAGCCTCATTTGTGAAGGGCTTATACTGAAACGTCAATTCTCCTGCTCCTCAGGTGCTGCCTGACTTCCTGTGCTTTTCTAACACCGCACTCTTAAAAGCTTATGTTACAATGCAATATACATTATACATAAAAGAACAGTGGCAAATTTATATAAATAAATGTATCTAGATATTGTAACCAGTTTTGCAATAGGAAAGCACATACATTAAGAAACAGAACACAGGTATCCATTTAGCAGATCTCTGCACAAAGTCAAAATAAAAGCACTGTCTCTTTCACATTTTTTTAATATTGAAATAGCAACTTTTTTTAGGATAAGAACACTGAAGTGAAAAAAAGTTAACAAACCTTAAAAAAAATCATTATTTGTATTCTTGCAAATTAAATTATTATCAACTATGTCACTGATAATTTTCTTCGGGGAACAATCTAACAGTGTGTAAAGTCAAATTTTGGATGGATGCATTCCAAGAAATTTCATATCAGCAACCTTCAAAAGATCTGTCATTTTAGCCCAAAATTCCTGCAAAGATCTTAAAAGAGTCTGCAGAGGCGATTTCTTTATTTGGCATGGAAAATGGTGGAGGGGACATCCCATAATCAGCCTGCTTGATTAACTATGCTTAGCTACTCTGTACAACAATACAGGGATGCAGAGTCTATATTCTGATAGAAGTCAATATATTTTTAATCTCCTGGGTTATGATGTACTCTAACTCTTTTGATCTTGGTGGAAGGATGGGAGAGGCATTTCCTGAAGTATGTTATCCATTTTTCTGTCCTTTCTTTCCAGGTACAATAAACTCATCGTTTTGCTGTATGAAAGATACTAGTGACAGCTTTCAAAGATTAAAGTTCAAAATGCAGTAAAATACTCATGGCAAGTCCTAAATTATAAAGTTATATTTACACTTATATATATATATATTATGAACAAATAAGTAATTGCTCGCAATTTCCACTCATGTCAATCTAGCAAGTAATCTATTGCCACTTTCTCTTCCATCATGTTAAAATATATATCTTATTTTAATAGTAAATTACTCTGCATACCTTACATTTTCAAAATAAAACATTCTGATTGCAATATTTGTTTTGTTGTATTTAATAAATTATAGAATAAGAAACCCAACAAGCATATTGAAAATCTATATTAATCTGAAATGTATATATGGTCACAATCATTTTTATCACACACCAAAAGTTAACTTCTTAAGCACCTCTGCGCCTTTTGTATATTGAAATGCAAATTTGAGTATAAATTGAATTGTGACTGTGGATTAAAAAGGCAGTTGTTCTGTACTTGATATAATCACTTTTTAAGCATATCTTCATACATGGGTCTTTTCCTTTTGGGGAACAGTGGGGAGATGGCAGAAGGATTCCATGGCTGATTATCAGTCAATTAAACCACATCATGAATTCGACTTCCATGGCCAACAGCTCCTGGCAGGAACTTGAACCTGAAGCTTCCAAGCTAAAGATAGGGACACTGCAACTGCATCATTGGCTATAAACCATCAATTGCTAGTCGTGACCATGTTCATTGGACCAGCTGGATCTTGTAAACTGTGAGATCTCTGTTTGGGTAGTTAACCTGGGCCAATCAGGAACCCCTGACTGGCTAAGATAAACAGGAGATTATTTTCAACTCTATTTCGATTTAATCTCTACTCTCCCTTTCACTTTTTTGATCACACGGCATTGCCCTTTGATGAGAAGGGCATTACATGTCATTGGCCACTCGGGGGTTTCCTTTCTTCCTGGTGGTGGGAATTGAATAAAGATTTGTTCACCTGTTGCCCTTCACTGTGTCTCACACCTGCACACACACAACATAGGTGCTGGGGAGAAAAGAAAAAGAAAAAACACAAACAGGGGATACGTTCGTGGCCGGGTGTCCAAAAAAAAAAGAATAAAGAAAAAAGATATATAAACAGAAGATTTGGAACCTTCTCAGTTCAGGAGACTGACTCTGAGCTGGCTGTTCATAGCCAGTGCATTATGTGCAAGTAAATAAAAGGTGATTTGGTGACAGGATACTGGCCTCTGTGCAGTTATTTCAGGTATGTTCCTGGCCTTTCTGTTAGATCGGCAGCATTGTGCAAATGGTAAATATATTTCAGACAAAATAAAAATCTATTGACTAAGTTAGAAAAGTTGACAGTTTCAAATTAAAAGTACAGATGAAATATGAATCCTTAATTCTATTTTCTAATTTTAAAACTGCTTCAAAGACCAAAAGAAGAGAGTATTTGAATGAGCCTTGAAGTATATTTCCACATTCATAGAGTTCTATTTCATTCCAGTGACCTACATATGTGGTTGAACTCAATTAAACAAAGTCAAGCAGATATTGCCTCTATTATAGCTCAGCATTTCATGTTATAAGTGTGTATTTCTGTGTAAGTAATGAAGCATAAAATGTCTTGTGAGGAAAGTTCGGTTTGAGGGTACATGTCATGGTGGGCCTTTGGCTTAATTTCAATGAAAAAATTGAGTTTTCTAATAACAATATGTAGACTCGCTGTCAACGTTTATTTGAAGCCTGGGTCAATGTGATACTATAATTGTCTATCAGGCAAGTGTGGGAGAGGGTTGACCATTTGTTGGATTTAGTAGCTTTGTGGGAGTGGGGAGGAAAAGATGGCTCAGTCAGGTGGTTGGCTGGAGTGAGAGTGGTAAGGGAATTAATAGTTGGAGTATTGGTTTGGCAGTAGCCTTTCATTGTGGGTTTGAGAAGAAAGCTTTGTTCCACATTCAGTTAGAAATATTGATATTTCTTTGAAAATCTTTGATTATAGCTTGAAAGCTTTTTGATGGTCAAGTTTTAGATAGGCCTGTTCTTCTACTTGGCAGGTCCTTCAGGGTGAACCAATTTTATAGTGAGGCTCACAAAAGTGTTAGGCCCTTAATTACAAAGGGTCGGATGCCTGTTTCAAGAAAAAGAATTGGTGTTGATCTATTTCTAGCTTTTCACAACATGGCTAATGGAGAACTTCCTACTCATAATCAATCCACTTGAATTTCCTGCTGCTAGAGAGGCAGGAAGCCAGTTAGAGCTTGAATAAAAGGTGCTGCATGGTCAAATTTCTCGTCGTCCAAGGAATCTTTGTCTAATTTGATGTTGCAATTATAATTTAAAAAAAATATGTTGTTTGCCAGCAGGATACTCTTCTTCATTTAGCCAGCAAATGATTCTCTTGCTTGTTGCAATAGCAAATGTGCAAATATTGTCTGAGAATTTAATTAAAATGATTTTGGCCTGATATGGATTTGTTTTTTAACAATCAAAATAACGAGATGTTAGTTGTCCAATGAAGCTAGCGTTTATAATTCCAGACAGAGTTTGCATATTTGTCTATCCCACACACATAAATAAAGACAACATAAATTCTTTTCAGAAATAAGTCAATAGAAACCAGTTTTAATTTAGTAAGCAATGCTTCTTGCGTTTATCCACTTGCAAAGCATATGTACTCAAAGGACGGAACATGCTGTTTCTAGACACTGATTAACAGAAACTAGTTGAAATTTGTCAAATTTTGGCCCAGATAACTCTTTAATGGAAAGACATCAAATGTAAAAATATTATAATTTGCAGCATGGGTCCATTACACTTCTCTGTATTCTTTGTATAATTATCTACTTATTCAGTTAACAGCAGCAATTAGGAGAAGATTTTAAACTAGATTGATTTTCAGTCAATGGAAAATTTTGCATATCAGATATTCACTTAGCAAGAGTATTGCAGTCAACTGAACTTAAACCATACTGTTACATTAGAATTTCTTCCACATGTAATAATATATTCAGAGCTTCATGATTACTGTACTTTATTATTCATGGCATTTAAATCAAAACATTGCTTGGCCCATAACCAACTAAATCACTGAAACAAGCATTAAGCAAAATCTGACATAGTGTATTACATCTGAAAGTTTGGCTGAGTCTCGTTTCTCCTGGTTCAGGAGCTTGTTGATTATTGGCTACATACTTGAACCAATGCCAGAACCAATTCCTACAACAGTGCCTTCTGGTTGATATATACCTGACAATCTTTTCTATTTACTAAACCTGTAGCCCTGACACAATGCCAAGGACACCCGCATATAAGTGTTTAAATTCTTTACCTGAACTTCCTCCATCCTCTATTTTGTCCCAGGGTTCAGGCAATTTATTTTAAATAGGCTAACTCTCTACTATAACAGTAGAGAAAATTCTGTGACAAGAATCAAACCTCCATACTGCATGGGGTAGGTTCAAGCATCTAAAAAAAACAATCTATGAAAATGGCTCCCTCCACCTTTCAAATGTTTGCTAATTATGAGTAAATATTTACACTGAAGCAGATTGTTCAGTATTTGCGGTCATCGTTCAAGTTAGTGTCGAGTTCAAATTGAAGAAATTAAGAGTAAAAGGATCTCTTATTAAATCGAGAACAAGATAATCGCCTTTCATGGAAAATATGGACTTGAATTTCTTATCTGTTACTTCAAGTGAGGGACAAGTGAGGTGCTAAACTCAACAATTCCTGGTCATTTGAGAAAACCCCTTTTGTACCAAAATGTAAAGCATTAACATTGAGCAAATGCGCAGTATATTGAGGAAATATCTCTTTGAAGTATTTGAAGGAATAGAGCCCCTGAATTTCTAAAGTATGTCCCAGCAAGTTGCTCTGTTCTAAATAGTATATTAAAGAAAAAACCACCACATTAAGTAGATGTGTGCAGTTGGTGTGAGTCCAACAACATTACCTAAAAGTTGAGAACAAAAAAAAACAATGACAGATTTTACTGGTATTATTGCAGAAAAATTCTTGATCATGGGGTACAAGAACTGTGCACATGATAGTGATTACAATTCAGAGGTATTTCATTGGCTGTAAAGTGTTTTGGAATATCTGGGTTGATCAATGATGCTATACAAATGCAAGGCCTTTCTTTCTGCGATTGACATTTAACTATAAAAGAATCCAGGCTACACCACAACTATGTTAAACTTCTCCTTTAGTTTTATTGGCACAAGAGTTACCCAGAAAAGCTGGGAAACGATTCAAATCCAAATAACTAGAACTGTATCTGACCATTAATCCCACAGTGAAATAATGGTTTGGCTCTGTTTGGGAAGAAGCAATAAAAACCCAGCTCATATCATTTCTTACATCTTCATAAAAATGACATCACTTGCAAGATCTACAGCTGCAATCATTAAAGTTTCCATTGATTTCATCTTGCTTGCAGATGACAATTTATATGATTCCATCTCAGACATGATAAAATATGACCAAATGTCACTGATGGCATCTTCAAGAATACAAAAAGGCGGAGGAATTGGTTCCTTTTGTATAAAGTGCTTCCTTTTCTTTTTTTTTAAAGACAAGACAGTCTTCATGTTGTTTTTTAAATATGAACGTTTTCTTCGTGCTCTGATTGCACACCACATGAGAATTCATTTTCACTTACATTTTGGATGCATTCAGAGGAACATATACTTTCTGAGGATGCACACATTACAACTGGTCTACATCTGTGGGGTTAGAACACAACTGCAAAAAGGTTGGTGGATTACTTGTTAATCAAATAATTGACATGTAAATTGTATCAATAAAATGTTTTGGCAGCGGGTCATCCAGTCATGTTAACATCCACAGAAATATTGTAAGCAGTTTGCATCATTGACAAGAACTTGCTGATTCTTACAGGTGGCAGGAGGAAAAGGCTACAACATTTTTTTAGGTACAAGTGAATTCCATAAATGGTACAGCATCTAGAAAATACGGGAAGTGTTAACAAGTAAAGTATCTCTGATACCTATGGGAAGGCAAGAAAACAGGTAGGGAGTGTTGCCGAGGAGGGTAAAGTTCAGAAATCCAGAGGAATTAAATGTCTTGTTTAGTGATAGAGTCTCACGGTCATTTTAAATGTAGTGCAATTGAATTTAGTTTCCAATTTAATTCAGTCAATCAAATTGACCAACTGGCCAACTTCCAAACAGGAAAGCCAGTGGTAGGAGGCCTCATTTCCTTTAGATAAATGCTGGCTGGAAAGATCCCTTCTGTTCAGGTGGTTTGCCAAATGCAAAATCTGACAGATTGAACCTTGCCAAGTTCATAATGAGAGAGTCTAAACGCTGACACTAATTGGGAATATAAATGGGAAAATGTGAATGAACTGGAATTCCTCCAACTGGGAAAGTGTGGCTGAAGGGTGGTGTGGTTGTGTCACAGCTCAGCAATTGTTCTCACCAAATTTGTTCTGCCTGTGAATCCTCAGCTAGTTGTATTTTATGGGTTTGAATAAATACATATATATATCTTGTTCTGTCGCCCCAGAATCAATGGTTATGTAACATCAGCCCTTTGTAAGGAAGTACCACATTTCAATACTAGCTCAGAGATTCAGGCCTTAGAAAGTATTAATAATAATAATGTGAGACGCAAATGGGGAAATCACAGACTCAAAGGCTCAATTAGGAAGGAATGTTGATAAACATAAATCCGAGATATTCATTTGCTAACGTGAGTATTCATCTAATTGTGATTTCATGATACGTTAAATTATTATTCTGAAAGGGTTAATATTGGAGAATGCCTGAAGCTCCACCCAACCTGATCTCTTCTTTGCATCTCTGCAAAGGTGCAGTATAGTTTGAGATCCTGATGGAGACAGGTGTCATCATTGGCTAGTTAGGCATAACTAAGATGATCAAGAGACAATGTAACTTGCATCAATTGCTGTCATGCAATAAACCATAATGATAAGACAAATATCTCTTCTCATTAAGACTCAATTGCGTTTTATCCTCTATCACTGTGAATCAGAGCCAGTATAGAAAGAAGATTGGTGCCAACACTCTACCACAACTATTAGGTGGTGGTTAGTTCCACAGTGCATAAAATATGATCATCAATACTCAACTTCATTGCTGAAATACTAGACAATAAAAATGGTCAGTCTTTTGGACCTAGGAGGAAAAAAAGGTCAGAAGAAAAGTGAATTTATAACTTGAAATACCTTACGGCTGTCAGAATACTCAAACAGTCAGCACTGCAAGAGTTTGAACAGACAAGCAGTCAGCAGAACTCATGGGAGAGATAACACTCCAGACTAAAACATTCACTTCAGACCTGGTAAAAAGTACAGGACAAGCAGTGTGAGCTAATGAGAACTTAAAAAATTGGTCACACATGGTAGTCAGAGTTCTTAGAGTAAAGGAATCTGTAGGGACATTCCTGATTTGGGGTTTAGCTGGGAAGTAATGTTTTTGGAGCTTTGTGCATAAAGTTAAACTCCCTCTTAAGCACAGGAATGAAACAGTAATGGTGCAAAGGACCTAGCCAGAAAAACGTGAAGTCAAAGAAGCAGAACTTGCTGTTTACAATGAGTGTTGCTGGTATAGCAAGTGTGTAGAATGAGGTGTGGCTAGAGTAGCAATGTTAAGGACCATGGTGTTAACTTGTACTGAGGCAATAACACTGAAAATGTCAGGAGAAAGATTTAAAGTGACAAAAGGACAACTTAAAAGATACAGAAGGCAATAATTAGAAAACTCCAATGACATATCAAGAATGGAACATTAATAATTCAAAACAATATTTTAATGTAAGAGTAATATAATCTGCAATCATAAAACTTTATTGAAATGTTACAGAAGCATGGTGTTTTAGGCTGTAAAGAAAGCCCAGGAGAATGTCCATTTTGCTTACAAAGAATCTGAAACCTTTATAATGGCGACAAAAGGGAGGAAAACCACCATTTGTGTCACACAAGACAGGAAGCCATCATTTTGACTGCAAAAGGTAGGCAGTCACACAATAAACAGTACAGAGCTACCTCATTGTTATTTCACAGCATTTGAAGCTTTAATAGAAGAAAATGATCCAATATTGTCTATGCACATTTTTGATTAATTTAATGGAATATTGATAAAACATATAATCCAAACAAGAAAAAGTGATGCAGTATTGCTATCTTGCAGTTTCAAAGCTTGTAAAATGAAAGGAAATATGTAAAAGCATTGGTAGTAAAGCAACAAAGAGATGACAAAACATTGACTTCCTGCAGGATTTATTGCTGTGAGGCCAGAATACACCAGCTGGAGGCTGGAAGACAGCAGGCCAGGTAGCATCAGGAGGTGGAGAATTCGACATTTTGGGTGTAACTCTTCTTCAAGACTGGGAGTGGGTGTAGGGGGAGCTGCAGATAAAGGGTGTCGGGGTGGGGGGCAGGATGATGAGGTGGGGATAAGTGAAGACAGGTAGAGGGTACGATCTGGTTAGTCAATGGGAAGGATGAGTCCGGTTGGTAGCTGGGAGCAGTGGAAGGGAGGGAGTGGGGCTGGGAAGGGAGTCAAGTGATGGGAAGGGAGGTTATTTGAAATTGAAGAATTCAATGTTGAGTCCTCCAGCCTGTAGCCTGCCCAGGCAGAAGATCCTCCAATTTGCAGTGGGTTCATTGTGGCAATGGAGGAGGCCCAAAAATACCAAATGCATTCCTAAGAAAAATTATTGATTCAATTGACTTAAGTTTGACAGAACTTGTTTATTTCAATTGATAACTTAGTAAGCATTATACGGAGCAAGTAACTGTCTAATAAGCTTGAATACTGTAACTAAAGATACAAAAGTTACAAGCTACAGAAATGCAACTATATGTTTCAGATACCTTTAGTCTTGATTGTTATGCTATGGAACAGAACTGGCAGTCAGTTTCACTGAAAGAATTGGATGAAGTGAGGATCATTGCAGAGAAGCAGAAGGACCAATGGCAGACCTGAATGAGATACAGAATTGCAAAAACTATGTTCCTTCCCAATATCGAGTGCCAATATCCAGGACAGCACTTGGGGGCTGGGAGAGGAACTTGTAGGGGAAGGATCAATTGTCATGGTTCTTGCAGGTACCAACGAGATAGTGCTACTCATAGATAGCACTAGGAAACAGGTTCTGCTGAGCAGCTCAGAGCTAAATTGAAAAGCAGATCCAAAAAGGGAACTAAGTCTGGATTACTATCCAGGCTATGTCAAGTTGGCATAGGGTAAATAAGGTTAGAGAGGTAAATGTGTGGCTCAAAGATTGATGCGGGTGAAATGTGTTCCATTTCCTTTGCATTGACTTCATTTGAACCATGCTGGAACCAGTGACCTGTTGATTTATAACTATGATATGGATTTGAACCACCTGGGTGAGGTTGGGGTCAACTGAGTTGAAGTTTAAAGAATCAAAAAGAAATGAGTGTAGAAGTGCCACTACCTCCCTTTTTTAATTGTCTGTAGGCCATGACTGTGAAAGACATACACAGACAGGCCCCCATGAATTTTTGAAAAGAGAACTGTATTTATAGTACTTAACCCAATCTGACTGAAGTTCACACTTCCACAAATAGATTACAGCATGAAAGATAGATTAAGGAATTTCAAGTCCAATAAAGTCATAGCCATTTATGGATCTTGAGGGTTGGTGACTTAAGACCATAATACCATAAGAAATAGGTGTGGAAGTAAGGCCATTCAGCCCATTGAGTTCACTCCACCATTCAATCATGGCTGATGGGCATTTCAACGCCACTTACCTGCACACTCCCCGCATCCCTTAATTCTTTGCAAGATTAAGAATTTATCAATCTCTGCCTTGAAGACATTTAATGTCCCGGCCTCCACTGCAGTCCGTGACAGTGAATTGCACAGGCCCACCACTCTCTGGCTGAAGAAATTCCATTCTAAATTGACCCACTCTAATTCTAAGGCTGTGCCCATGAGTCCTAGTATTGCCGCCTGATGGAAACAATTTCCCAGCATCCATCCTTTCTAAGCCATGCATTATCTTGTAGGTTTCTATTAGATTTCCCCTCAACCTTTAGAACTCGAAAGAATACAATCCCAGGATCCTCAGCCATTCATTAAATGTTAGACCTACCATTCTAAAATTCCATTCTAAATTTACCCACTCTAATTCTAAGGCTGTGCCCATGAGTCCTAGTATTGCCGCCTGATGGAAACAATTTCCCAGCATCCATCCTTTCTAAGCCATGCATTATCTTGTAGGTTTCTATTCGATTTCCCCTCAACCTTTAGAACTCGAAAGAATACAATCCTAGGATCCTCAGCCATTCATTAAATGTTAGACCTACCATTCCAGGGATCATCCGTGTGAATCTTCACTGGACATGCTCCAGTGCCAGAATGTCCTTCCTGAGGTGTGGGGCTCAAAACTGGACACAGTATTCTAAATGGGACCTAACCAGAGCTTTATAAAGTCTTAGTAGCACCTCACTGCTTTTTACATTCCAACCCTATTGAAATAAATGACAACATTACATTTGCTTTCTTAACCATGGACTCAACCTGCAAGTCAAACTTTAGAGAATCCTGTACTAACACTCCCAGATTCCTTTGTACTTTGGCTTCATGAATTTTCTCACTGTTTATAAAATAGTCCATGCCTGTGTTCTTTTTTCCAAAGTGCAAGACCTCACATTTGCTCACGTTGAATTTCATCAGCCATTCTTGGACTATTCTCCTAAACTGTCTAAATCAGTGAGTGTGTGTGTGTGTGGCATCAGACTGAACTCAGTGGTCTTTCTGACGCGACATAGTGAAAATATTAATGTTTTATTTCTCTCTCCTTCCAGTGACAGCAGCTGCTAAGTTGATTAATTACATTCTTTGCTTACAACTCATAGGTAATCAAATCAGCAGATAGACAGAGTGTGTAGAACTGGGTGAAGAGTGAGAGACAGAGAATGAGATGGACAAGGAGATCTTGCTTGTTCTGTATTGAATTTTTCCTGCTTTGGTCTACAGGCAATTCAGATGTTTGAACACCCAAATGGATTGTCACATGACCCTCACTCACTAACTGCCCAAGGACATAAACATAGTCATCACTAGTGGATTCCACTTACTTGATTTACATGACTGGATTTCTTATTGGCTCATTCCTTTACTTGCTTAGATCCCATGGCAATTAATCCTTCCCATTAGGTCCCATTGTCCACATTATATCACTGATGCCAAAGGGTCTGAATAGTCTGACATCATGGTAGCCCACAAATCTACCAACACATTGAAACAGCTACTGATGAATCTAAAAGACCCTATACCAACAATCAGCAAAACAAACGTAATTTACAAAACATTATGCAAGAACTGTAACAAACACTACATCGGACAAATAGGCAGAAAGCTAGCCACCAGGAGACACAAACACCAACTCGCCACCCACTACCACTAGCATGCATACAGACAGATGAAGAAAGGCACCACTTTGACTGGGACAACACATCCATCCTAGGACTAACTAAATAGAGACACGTACGAGAATTCCTGGAGCCTGGCAGTCAAACTGGAACTCGATCAATCAACACATCGATTTGGACCCCATTTACCAACCTCTGAGAAAAACAACAGGAAATGATATCACACTTTCAGAGACCAAGACACAAAAATAGAAAGCAGGACAGAACAGCAGCACTTCACCGGAGGCTCACTGATTTTCGTAGCATGGTGACAAAACAGCTGAAAACAAACCTGCCAGCTCAGCAAGCAAACTTACAACTTGAACCTCAAACTGACCTACAAATCTTAAATCACAGTTGTAGTGCCTGTTTGAGTCCAATTGGGCTTCAGCTGTTAGGTGTTTTTACATGGTTACATCATTAATTTCACATATCCAACGGTCTGTCAGCATCTCATTAAGGGTTAAAACAATGTCTCACCCCTCTGCTAATCATCCTAACCTAGTCAAAAATCCTGATATAGATTCCTTGGTTCTCAATTTGCTGAGTTAAACTAATAGCATTTCAGAATTAGAGGAGGTTTGGGGTCATAATCTTCCTTAACTAAATCCATTCACTCTTGGAAGACTTTTGTATCTGATCCCTCAGGGAAACTTAGGTTCTAATAACTGAAAACGGTCCAGATCCACAAGCTGTCAGGAGAATTACTCATTGCTTTGCTTCTGTCTCAATGTCATTTGCCTGGAAAAAGTAAAGCATGCTTACTGGCAGGACAGTAGGATTGAAGGAGCCAAGCTTCCGAAATAATGGCATGATGCCAGAAATGATTACCCTAACTCAAAGATAACTTTGACGAGCGAATTTCTTCAGGATTGTGCTTATCTCCCATTGCTACTGAAGTAACTCCAGAGGCTGGTATCCTGTCACCAGGTCTTCCTTTATTTGCACATTAAGAGCTGGTTCTGAAAAGCTGGATCAGTGTCAAGACTTTCCAAGTGAAGATGATGTCTGACACTCTTGCTTTTTTTCCTCAGGAAGAGGCTCCTGTTTATTTCTTTTTCCTGGTTATATATATATTTTCTTATTTTTATTTTTATTTTTCTCTCCCCCCCCCCACACTACTGCCTAACTGCGGTAGTGCTTATTTTTTCCCCAGCACCCATGGTGTGTGTGTGCAGCTGTGAGACACAGTGAGAGACACAAAGTGCACAAATCTTTATTCAATTTTCACCACCACGTAGATAGGAAAACACCCGGGTGGCCAGTGAGAAGCACTGCCCTTCACATCAAAGGGCAGTGCTGTGTGATCAAAGACACTCTTGCTTTTATTTGTCAGTTTGGGCTTCCTGATTGGACCAGATTAACAGCCCCAATCAAAGTACTCTTATTCTATGATGTCTGCCTGGCTGACCTTGTTACAATCACTACAGTCTGCAGATCTTCCAGTGTGATCCTGTCCATAGGACAGGTGACTAACAGTTTTTGTTTGCCAGTTCATCAACTATGGAACCTTTGCCAGCCATGTTGCAAGTTCTCAGCTCTATATGTCTGGAAGTCTTCTCACCAATACAGGGTGGCATCAACTGCATACTCGTCATAATTTGAACAGTCTCAGAGGAACCAGGAACATTTGTTAACTGTTATTCAATGTAGAACTAGCCATGAAACAAGTTTGAGCTGGCACACATGAGTTCTTAGTTAGCTACCATGATGGTTTGTTTTGCAGTAGTTCATGTTCTTCGATCTCTTTGGATCTGGAAGGAAACATAAGTACTGTGAACAAAGTGACAAAGGATCTCCACTATAAGCTTATCTCATGGCACCCATTAGAAATTTAGTAACTGAAGCCTTGCAGTACATGCCATAATGAATGCCTAAAGACTGTGACTGGATATTTAGCCATTAATTATGGTGTGATTGACTGGGCCCTTGTCATGCTGAAAACATTTCAGGAAACGGGACAGATTCAGAGTTGTCCTTAAGCCTGTGACCAGTAGCGTGCCACAAGGATTGGTGCTGGGTCCACTACTTTTCATCATTTATATAAATGATTTGGATGTGAGTATAAGAATTATAGTTAGTAAATTTGCAGATGACACCAAAATTGGATGTGCACTGGACAGTGAAGAAAGTTACTTCTGATTACAATGGGATCTTGATCAGATGGGCAAATGGGTTGAGGAGTGGCAGATGGAGTTTAATTTTGATAAATGCGAGGTGCTTTTTTTTGGGAAAGCAAATCTTAGCATGACTCATACACTTAATGGTAAGGTGCGAGGGAGTGTTGCTGAACAAAGAGACCTTGGAATGTAGGCTCATAGCTCCTTGAAAGTAGAGTCACAGATAGATAGGGTAGTGAAGAAGGCGTTTGGTATGTTTTCCTTTATTGGTCAGAGGATTGAGCACAGGGGTTGGGAGGTCATGTTGTGGCTGTACAGGACATTGGTCAGGCCACTTTTGGAATATTGTGTGCAATTCTGGTCTCCTTCTTATTGGAAGGAAGTCGTAAAACTTGAAAGGGTTCAGAGAAGATTTACAAGGATGTCACCAGGGTTGGAGGATTTGAGTTATAAGGAGAGGTTGAATAGGCTGGGATGATTTTTCCTGGAGTGTTGGAGGTTGAGGGGTGACCTTAGGGAGGTTTTTAAAGTCATGAGGGGCATGGATAGGGTGAATAGTCAAAGTCTTTTCCTTAGGATAAGGGAAACCAACACTAGAGGGCATAGGTTTAGGGTAAGAAGGGAAAGATATAAAAGAGACCTGAGGGGCAATATTTTCATGCAGAGGATGGTCTGTGTATGGAATGAGCTGCCAGAGGAAGTGGCAGAGGCTGGGCTGCCAGAGGAAGTGGCAGAGGCTGGTACAATTACAACATTTAAAAGGCATCTGGATGGGTACATGAATGTGAAGGGTTTAGAGGGATATGGGCCAAATGGTGGTAAATGGGACTGGATTAGATTGGGATATCTGGTTGGCATGGACACATTGGACAAAAGGGTCTGTTTCCATGCTGTACATCTCAATGACTCTATGACAGTAAATATTCACCAGCCAGACACTTCAGATTGATTGTGGGTTGTATTGTGCAGTAGTGAGACATTGACCTAGATGCAAAGAGATGAGATCTTTTCAATTGATCAAAGGGAGTTAGTTACAAATGGTGGGTAGGCTGACAACTGCAGTGTCTACCCACCCAATGTATTACTGTGCTATTGGAGTGAGCTTAGCAGTGAGTGGAAATACAGTGGACTGGACAACTGTCCTATTTTATGGCTGCCTTTCCACCAAACACCTACTTGATAGAGGCACATAAAACCACTCATGATTTCAGAAGAGGTAGAGGCAGCCTTCTCCAATAATAGCTCAGAATATTATTTGGCTTTCGAATCCATGGGAATTCTGCCAATGATATGCTATCCACAGTTTGGCATGGGTAGGGTTAGACATAGCAACACAAAGGCAACTAACTGACAGGCAGGCTGTGGGTGAGAAGATTTTTTTTGATATGGCCCAGCTTCACACTTCAGTGCCACCATTGTGTTGAAAATTATTTTGATGCAGGTCTGTGTGATGCCATCAGACAAAGGCTAATGCATGTGCCAATATATTTCAGGTGGCAGACATGTTGCACTATAGTCACAGAGTCATAGACATGCACAGTACAGAAACAGGCCCTGTGATCCAACATGTTGACCAGATGTCCTAACCTAACCTAGTCCTATTTGCAGCACTTGGCCCATATCCCTCTCAACCCTTCCTATTCATATGCCCAACCAGTTGCCTTTCACATGTTGTAACTGTACCAGCCTGCATCACTTCCTCCGACATTTCACATAATTGAAATGCATGACTGCCTATTAGATTAGATTAGATTAGATTACATTACAGTGTAGAAACAGGCCCTTCGGCCCAACAAGTCCACACCGACCCGCCGAAGCGAAACCCACCCATACCCCTACATTTACCCCTTACCTAACACTACGGGCAATTTAGCATGGCCAATTCACCTGACCCTGCACATCTTTTGGACTGTGGGAGGAAACCGGAGCACCCGGAGGAAACCCACGCAGACACGGGGAGAACGTGCAAACTCCACACAGTCAGTCGCCTGAGGCGGGAATTGAACCCAGGTCTCAGGCGCTGTGAGGCAGCAGTGCTAACCACTGTGCCACCGTGCCGCCCACCAAAACATGCCTATGACACTGACCATTCTGTCAATGAGAGAAGGTAACATCCCAGTGGCCTACAATATCTCCCACCTCATGCTTGGTGTGCTCTCTTCCAACCTCTCCATAGCAAAAGCCTGTCAGTGTACTGTAGTTTGTCTGGGGCTGCTCAACGATTCTGATTATTATCCCAACTTTTCAGGTACAAGATCTATGTCCAGCTGAGCAGAGATTGGAGAGGATTCTACCCAGTGATGCAGGTACTACTGGTGTCAGCATTCACTCTTGTTGACTTTGTCATAATGGTGATGAAGTGTGAATAATTGATTTTTGAATCCCATTATCTGATTGAGAGACCTGGGACTTTCATGGACCAAAATGGTTTTGGAAAGGAACACACACTAATGTAAGATGATCACAGCAGTCAGAGTTAGCTAAATTTTGTGAAGTTAACATGGAATAAACGAAATCACCCGACGTCAAATTAACATTTTTATTAAAAGACACAAACTAGATCAGACATGATGAAACCCTCATCTCCAGTTTTGATGTACACTTGCATGTTAAGTTTCACATGTTGGAGATGAACGACATCACCTACAATATCAAGTTTAGAAACAATAACTCAGATATTCTCATGGTCAGATTGTCATTGTAATAGTGAAGGATGGAGTTGTACAGAATCACAATGTTATAGTGCCATACAGTCCATCACATCTGCACCAGCTCTTCAAGTAAGCATCATCACTGACTACCAGTCTTGTGCTTTCCCTCCATGGTCCTGCAATGTTATTTTTATCCAAATTTTTATCCAGTATGCTCTTGAATGCTTCAATTGAACCTGTCTTCATGACACTTACCTATATACTCTCACCTACCATTTGCATTTCTTGCAGAAATCATTTAAATCTGTGCCCTCTGGTTTTTGATGCCTTTAGAAATGGAAACATTTCTTCCTATCCAGACCGTTTATTTTCTTGAAAACCTGTATCAGATTTCCTCTTAGCATTTTTCTCTCCAAGGAGAACAGTCCCAACTTCTTCAATCTCATAACTGAATTTCTTATCTCTGGAATCATTTTTGCAAATTGCTTCTGTATTGTTATGAATGTATTTATATTCTTTGTATCACTTAGCACCCAAAACTGTACACAATACTTCAGCTGAGGTTTAAAAAGTAACTTACACAAGTTCAATATCACTTTGTTGCTCTTGTATACCATGCCCCTTTATTAAAGTCATAAGTATTGTATGCTTCATTAATTGCTCTCTTCACCTACTCTGCTACCTTTAGTGATCTATGCCAATATACATCCAAATCCATCTGTCTCTGCACTTCTTTTAAAATTGTACCTGCTATTTTGCAATATCTTTCAATGCTCTTGCTACCAAACTTCAGTACCTTACACTTCTAAACACTGAACTCCATCTGTCCACTCCACCAACTTGTCTATGTCCTTTAGAAGGTCTACAGTTTCTCTTCACAGTTTGCAATTCTCCCAAGTCACTGGACCCAAAACATTAACTTTGATTTCTCTCCACAGGTGTTACCAGATTTTCCAGCAATTTCAGTTTTAGCTTCTGATTGAAAAAAAACCTCAGTGCACCAAGAATGGTGGCACAGCGGTTAGCACTGCTGCCTCACAGCACCAGGGTCCCAGGTTTGATCCCAGCCTCGGGCGACTGTCTGTGTGGAATTTGCACATTCTCCCCGTGTGGGTTTCCTCCTACAGTCCAAAGATGTGCAGGTCAGGTGAATTGTCCATAGTGCTAGGTGCATTAGTCAGAGGGAAATGGTTCTGGGTGGGTTGCTCTTCGGAGGGTTGGTTGGGCCAAAGGTCCTGTTTTCGCACTGTAGGTAATCTAATCTAAAAAGACAATTAAATATTTCCTACTGATGTGGATTTCAGTCATCAATTAAACAATCATGGTCTTGGGTTAAAACTGTTTACCTTAATAAAACTCTAAAGATGGAAAACTGTACCTTCCTTTTCATTTCCTTTTGTACTCGACACCATCCCTTTGTATCTACATGTAGGCTTGATGTTGTATCTTTATTCTTTTTCTTGGAGTTAGTAGATAATAGAATTACTCTTCCTTTCACTGTGATGGCTCCTTACTAATAAAAATGACATTAGCTAACTACATTTTAATTAGCAGGAGGGTTAATCTTGTGCTAAAAAGAATATAAATCTTCTTCCAGCTAACTGGCGAACTTGAAAGGAGGGAGCCAATTCACCCCTCATGAATCAGTAGTAAGTTGTGAAAGTATGAGTCACCAGGTGGAAAATCAAATACCCCTGAGGAAGGTTTTATCTCAGTGTGAATATCTGAGTATTTCTGAAACATTGAGACATTGCTGCTTCAAAAGGACTATGCTTCTTTGAGGACTTGTCTCTGCCACAACTTATTACTCTACACTATGCATGAAAGCCATCTGGGAGATAACAGACATGACTCATCATTGGCACAGTGAGAATGTTGCAAGTTATGATATAGCTGAATGTGTTTTCTTTGATGATGTGGCATTTATTAAAGTTTGTGGCTACTGTCTCCATCTTCCACAGCCAAGACATCTGATCTTCAGTGCTTCCTCCTCTGCAATTGTTGATCTGTGATCTGTGGGAGATTTCTTCATTCTTTCCCCCTCTCTGATATTCTGTGCATTTTATGCCATTTGCTTACCTGACAGATTAAGTGTCATTGGTGAGGATACTATAATGGAGAGGAATGGCATAACAAATGGAAGACAGTAAGTAAACATGGAGCTGATTAGATGGAGATGTGAGAAAAAAGGTAGATGGATGCACCTGTAAGTAAAAGGATGAGAGAAGCAATGGAGTGGTGTAGTTGTTAGAAGATAGGGTGAGAGGATGGGAGATGTGTACAGAAGGATGTAAGTATATGTATTATGGTATTGACATTCCTTTCCCATTTTGGGTAAATAAAATGTAATATTTCTCCATTTGAATCCAGGAATGTGAGTCCATACTTCTGCTGTGAACCTCCTCTGCAATCTTCAACCAGGCTTTTCTGGTCTCAGTTGTAGAAGTTGTCTCCCTGCTTCTCAGGAAAAGCACGTTCCTCGGCCTCCTCAGCAACATATCCAAGGTGGCATTTGTGAAGTACAGTGCATCCTAGGCTCATCTTAACCACACAGAACCACTTCCAGTTGGCTGATAGTCAAATCCAGCTGTTTCATTTTGCATGTTAAGGTTGTTTCTATAAATACCAGAATAGGGCCTGCATCAAGTGAGCCCACATTGTGTATGCTTCAATTGGTTTTATGCAAAACTCAGAAGCAAAATGATAGCTGAGTCAAAAACCACTGACAGACGCACTTAATATATTTCTGGGATTTCCATACATTGTCAAATCCTGTCCCTGAGTGCCTTGCCATACTGTGCCCGTTTTATTTGCACATTAACTCCCATCTTATTGTTTCAAGTCACTTAAAGCATGCTTTATTTCTGCCTCAGTAATGTACATTATTTGGCATTCTTTCTTAAAGTTTAGAGGAGCTCCATACATGCACTAAAAGTTCTATTCAGTCATTCATACCTGCAAATAATCAACATTGCAATTGTTAAGATGTACACTTGAGGAGGTATATGCAAAAATCAAAGAGTGACTGGACATAAATAATGCAATGAAAAGCTTTGTGAACAAAAAAAAAGACATTGCTACATTTATAGAACAACATTGAGTGTAACCTGCAATGCCTCATATTCTGGCATTGCTACACATCTCAAACACTTATTATTCCAGTTGTTATTGCATGTAGGTCCTCTACAGCATACTGGAATGAAACAATGAAAGAAAAATCATGGGCACAAAGTTGAACTAGAATGGCAGAAACTGCTCTGATTATATCAAAGGACTTATTTTGATATCGTGAAGAAATTAATATTTCCATTTTACTGCAGATTATCAGCTACCAGAAATATCTTACTGTTTGAACTGCATCATGGTCTGTGACAAAAGTCAGCTGCTGGCTAATGAGGGATAGCTGGAGCCTGTCACTTACTGTCAACAGTCTGATTCAGCAACTGTAATGTACATCGGATGCTGGCTAATTACATGACCAGTCTCTCCTGGTGCACAGATGGACAGTCGTGGCTTAAATACCAGTTCTACAGAAGAGATCTAATATTTGATCATTGTACTATAGAAAACAAAGAGCATAGCTGACAGTCTACACCCAAAATACCAACATAATTCTAAATGTTGATGTGCTTAATTCCTATTTTCAGTACTTACTTTATCCCCTTCTTATCAGTGTGGAGGATGCTTTAATGCAACCACCACTGTGGTTATTTTCCAGTATATGCCATATGGAACACATGCAGCAGTGTTAAAAACTCCAGATCACCACTGAATGAATTGAGTGAAATCATTCCAATTTATCTTCTGTAATGATCCATTACATTAATTTCTCTGACAGGTGCATATTCTAACAATTTAACATATCATCGACTTGCAGAAGTGTAGACAGGTTGTAATATTGTCAAAATTTGTAACAGTTTTGCCGATTCAGTACATGTCTTAACAAAGTTTTGAGCTTGTTGGTGGAAAGGCATTCAATGAATTGCATCCCAGACAGAATAAGCTGTTAAAGATATGCTAGTTGTAGTGTTAAGTTAAATAACTGAAGTCATTGACTAATTAAGTACATAGAACATTTATAAAGAGACATTCTCACCACCATTTCCCTAGCCAAATTTTAATTTAAATTTTGTAAGCTTAATCTGTGAGTTAAACTTATTTAAATCATTGTTTAAGAGGTTGACACTTTTAAATATGGTTTGATTTGGTTTTAACTGAGTTTATTCAAAATAGTATAAGATGTGGTTTGGTAGCTAAAATACAAGCATATATAATCCTGCATTCTGTGAATAAACCTCTTATCAACAAAAATATTACCGTCTAATTCCCTACTTCAGTAACTGGCCTGAGACTAGATTATGTGTTGCTGGAAAAGCGCAGCAGGTCAGGCAGCATCTGAAGAAGGGCTTATGCCCAAAACGTCGATTCTCCTGCTCCTTGGATGCTGCCTGACCTGCTGCACTTTTCCAGCAACACATTTTTCAGCTCTGATCTCCAGCATCTGCAGAGACGAGATTATCATGGGTTTCTCTGATCTCACCTGCTGCAGGATTTCTGGCAGTCAGAAGGATGACTGAAATGGTCCCATGGCCATTACAGGTGGTGTGACAGAGATACTGTCCCCACTGTACTGGTAGGCAACTTAAAGAATCATATAAACTCCAAACAAATCAAACAAGTCATTCATCAAAACCTCAGCTAAGACTAAGTCCTCCAGTAGATAAGGAAAACTAAAGGAGGTGATATCAATTAGATCAGCAAATGTACAGGACATTAGTTAGGCCACCTTTGGAACATTGTGTGCAATTCTGGCCTCCCTGCTATTGGAAAAATGCTATTAAATTTGGAAGAGTTCAGAAAAGACTTACAAGGATGTTTCCAGGGTTGGAGAGTTTGAACAATAGGGAGAGGTTGAACAAGCTGGGACTGTTTTTTTCCCTGATTGTCGGAGGCTGAGGGTTGACCTAATAGAGGTTTATAAAATCACGAGGGGCATGGATCGAGAAAATGGACAAAATCTTTCCCTTGGGATAGGGAAAGTCCAGAACTGGAGGGCATAGGTTTACGGTGAGGGGGGAAAGATTTAAAAGGGACCTAAAGGGTACCTTTTTCACAGAAAGGATGGTGCATGTATGGAATGAGCTGCCAGAGGAAGTGATGGAGACTGGTAGAATTACAACATCTAAAAGACATCTGGATGGGTACATGAACAGAAAGGGTTTAGAGGGATACGGGCCAATTGCTGGCAAATACAATGAAATTAATTTAGGATATCTGGTTGGCATGGATGAGTTGGACTGAAGGGTCTGTTTCCATGCTGTATATCTCTACGACACTATCATTTGTTGTTTCTGGGGTCATTCCCACCATTATATCAGACCAAACCTAATCTACACCTTATGGACCTGTGAAATGGTAGGATCAGGTGCAAATGGAAGGGAAATGGATGAAGGATGGAAATTGGAGAAATGGCTTGATGAAGCAGCAGTAAGCCTCCCTTGCCTAAATTTGCCTCTTTGTCTGGCGCTAACCAATATCTTACTGGTTGGGACAGTGAAGAAAAATCTTCACCCAAGGGTTGAGTTACACATTAATTAAGTTATGGAATGGTGTTCCTTTCTCCTTCAACATTAAAACTTGTGTGTAACCAGGGGTTTAGCAAAGGAAAATTATTAGAGATCACAAAAAAGTAGTGGGAAGTGAAACTCCAGTTGACAGCAGAAACAAAAACCTGGATGTTCGTAGATAAAAGCATTTCATCCAGAGTAACATGTAAATGATTTATTCAGCTGCTTATCATCAATTTTCTGTAGAAATTTTCCTGAAAGACACGGTAAGCTTTTGGAAATGTTTGCCTTTGGTTCTTTGCAGTTTAGATTAAAATGCAGACTGGAAGGAAGGAGCCTACATATCTCATTGAATGTGACATTAAAGTTTTACTACTGAATTATTAAACCGATTGATAATGTGAAACAATTCAACATTTTCCTAATTTGTAACAACAGTTACAAAAAGCATGGTTATAAGAATTCAAAAGGATTTAACTGATTTCAGCATTGGATCTGGTTTTGAAAAGCAGTATAAATCAAGTGTTAAAACTCTTCTCAGACTCAATTGACTTGACATTCCTGTTGCAAAGTGGAAATGGACCTTTAATAATTCACCCAATAAACACAGACTTTTCAGTATCTTTCTAAAATTCATTAAAACAAGATACAAGTACTGCTGACGTTAACTGCAGTCGTTCCACATTTGACTTAAGCACTATCATCTTCACTCAATAATATTGTTTCTTATAAGGGTATGAAGTACTTGATCACAGATTTCACTCCAAACAAGTATACTTGTATTTCCAGAGCACGTGTGCTGTATGATTTGGATTGCAGCAGGTCAGGATGGAATAGTGGAGATGTGGATGGATGAATATTTCTAAATTCTTTGATTAATTTTGGGATCAGAGTCATTTTGCAGTACTATTCCCCTGGAGTTCAAAGGCCAATTAAAATTCACATCAAGTACCTTATAAACGTCGATGGGCATAGAGAATCCGATGGATAATTAATCCTTTTCTTCCTGTGAGTTTAGTTCTCTTTTCTAAACATGGTAGACAAATAATGCAATATACGGTACAAGTATCATTTCGGAACATAAAAGATTTTCAACTGCTATTCTTTTTTGAGTGGAATTCTACTTTTTCAGTGATGCTGTCACATAATATCTTTCCTCAACAACTTATTTTTCCAGATCATGTACCATTCAATAGCCTTTTACTACTGAGAAGAATGAGTATAGACGTTTGGAGGTCATGTTGCAGCTGTACAGGACATTAGTTAGGCCACTGTTGGAATATTCTGTGCAGTTCTGGTCTTCCAGCTTTAGAAAGGATATTTTTAGATTACTTACAGTGTGGAAACAGGCCCTTCGATCCAACAAGTCCACACTGACTCTCCGAAGAGCAACCTACCCAGACCCATTCCCCTCCACCTAATACTACGGGCAATTTAGCATGGCCAATTCACCTAACCTGCACATTTTTGGACTATGGGAGAAAACTGGAGCACCCGGAGGAAACCCACGCAGACACGGGGAGAATGTGCAAACTCCACACAGACATTTGCCTGAGGTGGGAATTGAACCCAGGTCTCTGGTGCTGTGAGGCAGCAGTGCTAACCACTGTGCCACTATGAAACTTGAAAAGATGCAGAAAAGATCTACAAGGATGTTGCCAGTGTTAGAGGGTTTACATTATAAGGAGAGGCTGAATAGACTGTTTTCCCTGGTGTGTCGGAGGCTGAGGGGTGACCTTATAGAAGTTTACAAAATCATGAGGGGCATGGATAGGATAAATAGACAAAGTCTTTTATCTGGAGTGGGGGAGTCCAAAATTAGAGGGTATAGGTTTAAGGCGAAAGGGGAAAGATTTAAAAGGAATCAAAGGGGCAACGTTTTCATGCCAAGGGTGGTACGTGTATGGAATGAACTGCTATAGGAAGTGGTGGGGGCTGGTACAATTGCAGCATTTAAAAGGCATCTGGATGGGAATATGAATGGGAAGGGTTTAGAGGAATAAGGAATATGGGCCAAAAGCTGGCAATGGGAACCTAATTTATTTAGGATACCTTCTCAGAATGGATAAGTTAGAACAACGCATCTGTTTCCATACTGCATATCTGTAAGACACAAAGAGCTGACTGTTTTGAAAGGTTAAGTCCCCTAGTAAAAGAGGTGATCTGAAGCATACAGAAAGAATGAATACATGACATTGCTATAACAAACTTACTAAATCAACTGTATATTTAGGTATTACCACAATGTGTAATGCAAACTCAAGGTTTGAATGTAAAACTTATTCATGAAAATGAATTGTGACCAACAGAAGGTCTGAAAAAAGTAGTAAAATCTGTGAGAGTTTTATGTAGAATACCAAGAGGGTTTTGATTCATCGAGAGCAAAGGACATTCATTAACATTTGGTTGATTGCCACATTCTACGTAACAAATTGCTCAAGGGCCACACTCACAGGTTCAGAATTAGACAACACCATGTGTTTATTTTTAACAGCAACATGTGGAACACATACTTGAGCACAAAATACTGACAAAAATCCAAAAGTACCAAATTGTATTGACCGTTTTTAATTAACATTGGATACCATTTGTTTAACTGATTTTCTACTGTAGATTGCTGACATTTATTTCTAAAAGCTGGCTGTCTCATGGTTGGCTGCAGATCAGTGATTCAATTCTCATCCAATCTGTTTCAATGAATTTTCTTCAGCCATATGTTCAGAAAGTCAACTGGAGATTTGACAAACATAAACTCTAAGCAGCAACAGCCTAAGAAGACTTCTGGATCACTGATTATTCTTTTCAATGTCGGCCACAATCAGATGTGCCTGAGCCAAGTGTATCATCACTTTCAAGTACTGTAGGTTCAAGTTCGTGGCACTTCTTGGTAGAATCAAAATGTTATATTGAATATTAATATATTCAATACTAATTGAGCCATGGTTTAGTAGAGTCATAGAGCCATAGAGATGTATGGCATGGAAACAGACCCTTTGGTCCAACCCGTCCATGCCGACCAGATATCCCAACCCAATCTAGTCCCACCTGCCAGCACCAGGCCATATCCCTCCAAACCCTTCCTATTCATATACCCATCCAAATGCCTCTTAAATGTTGCAATTGTACCAGCCTCCACCACATCCTCTGGCAGCTCATCCCATACATGTACCACCCTCTGTGTGAAAACGTTGCCCCTTAGGTCTCTTTTAT
>NC_057742.1:22303055-22330018 GCF_004010195.1 Chiloscyllium plagiosum
TACTGCTCTGCCCTCATCAATCCTCTTTGTTACTTCTTCAAAAAATTCAATCAAGTTTGTGAGACATGATTTCCCACGCACAAAGCCATGTTGACTATCCCTAATCAGTCCTTGCCTTTCCAAATGCATGTACATCCTGTCCCTCAGGATTCCCTCCAACAACTTGCCCATCACCGAGGTCAGGCCCACTGGTCTATAGTTCCCTGGCTTGTCTTTACTGCCCTTCTTAAACATTGGCACCACGTTAGCCAACCTCCAGTCTTCCGGCACCTCACCTGTGACTATCAATGATACAAATATCTCAGCAAGAGGCCCAGCAATCACTTCTCTAGCTTCCCACAGATTTCGCGTCAGGTCCTGGGGATTTATCCACTTTTAAACGTTTCAAGACATCCAGCACTTCCTCCTCTGTAATCTGGACATTTACTTTACTTTGATATTGTTTTTTCTTTAGTCATACTTGTTCATTCTTTCTTATTCCTTTAGGCTACATTAGTATATGTGACAAAATCCGCCCTGGTGTCAGATCTTGTGGTCATGTTCAATAGAAATATCTAAGAAATCTTGAGTAGATTCATTGTCACCAATCCTTCTTATTGTTATGACTATAAATTGCTCATATCCAATGGGAAAGAATGCCCCACTGGATGCCCCCACTGGAGGGGCTCAATCTTGATAAACAGACTAATTTTCTTAAATAATACATAATAACTAGTTACATCATGTTTGAGTTACATGATACCAACTTCTGACATGTCAGACTAGACTTCAGAGTACCTACACTACTGTTAGTTACATGAATCATTAGAATAGGATAACTGGAACCAAAAACTCCTCTCAGGAACAATTCATTATATCCTAGTGGACGGGGTTTATCTAATGAGTTACTTAACCCACTTAAGCGCCAACTTCTTTGTACAATACATTTGAGCAATCTGGCTATTGCCCCATGCTTTTCTCATACTGTTACTTGCTAATATTGTGTTCAACAAATTTGCACAAAACTATATAAGCTTGCTTCTCCAATTGTCTGCGAGGCAATGAGAATGGCAGGAACTTTTTGTCAATCATGTTTTGTGAATGATATGCAGATTTACCTCACCTTCAAAAAAGAATGATAACTGCATAGCTGGGCTAAATCTGATGGATTTTCCAACCAAAATATATGCCACTCCTATGTTATTTCAACACAGTCCGATTTGTGCAAGCGCTTGTCTTTAGTAGACACGTTTTACATTTATTTTGTTTGCATTTGTATTTTCCACAGATTCAATGGAATGATTATTGAGCTGCATTTTCCCATTTTTGGGCTGAGTTGTTTTTGGAGTTTCAGCAGTGTCCTTTTAGTGCTCACAGTGATGTTTCTTACACTATCTTTTGCTCCTCATCTCATTAATTATACAATTGATCTGTATGGCATCCTTCTCTGCAATCATATGGCAGAAGAGGGGAAATTCCCATTCCTGCTGGGACCTTCTGGCATACAAGCCACTGGAATAGTATTTACTTCAGGTGCTGCAAGCCAGAAACTACCTCTCACATTGTCATCTTAGGAAACCGAAACATTTCAAAGAGAAGCTGCCATCCCACTTTTTAGGTAGGGACTGGGGTGTCCCACTGGATGGGATGATCAAGAAGAAGGCTATCCTCCACCTGGCAGGTGATGAGAGCAAACATAGCATGTAGTAGCCCAGGCCTGTACTGTCTCCACGGTCAGATGGAATGTGCAGCTCTATAAGGTGAGGTGCTAGAAGACTGGAGGTTGGCTAATGTGGTGCCACTGTTTAAGAAAGGTGGTAAGGACAGGCCAGGGAACTATAGACCAATGAGCCTGATCTCGGTAGTGGGCAAGTTGTTGGACGGAATCCTGAGGGACAGGATGTACATGTATTTGGAAAGGCAAAGACTGATTAGGGATAGTCAACCTGGCTTTGTGCGTGGGAAATCATGTCTCACAAACTTGATTGAGTTTTTTGAAGAAGTAACAAGGAGGACTGATGTTATCTATATGGACTTCAGTAAGGCGTTCGACAAGGTTCCCGATGATACACTGATTAGCAAGGTTAGATCTCATGGAATACAGGGAGAACTAGCCATTTGGATACAGAACTGGCTCAAAGATAGAAGACAGAAAGTGGTGGTGAAGGGTTGTTTTCAGACTGGAGACCTGTGACCAGTGGAGTGCCACGAAGATCGGTGCTGGGTCCTCTACCTTTTGTCATTTACATAAATGATTTGGATTCGAGCATAAGAATTACAGTTAGTAAGTTTGCAGATGACACCAAAATTGGAAGTGTAGTGGACAGCAAAAAGGGTTACCTCAGATTACAACAGGATCTTGACCAATCAGCCAATGGGCTGAGAAGTGGAGCAGATGGAGTTTAATTCAGATAAATGCGAGGTGCTGCATTTTGGGAAAGCAAATCTCAGCAGGACTTATACACTTAATGGTAAGGTCCTAGGGAGTGTTGCTGAACAAAGAGACCTTGGAGGGCAAGTTCATAGTTCCTTGAAAGTGGAGTCACAGGTAGATAGGACAGTGAAGAAGGCGCTTGGTATGCTTTCCATTATTGGTCAGAGTATTGAGTGCAGGAGTCGAGAGATCATGTTGTGCCTGTACAGGACATTGGTCAGGCCACTTTTGGAATATTGCGTGCAATTCTGGTCTCCTTCCTATCAGAAAGATATTGTGAAACTTGAAAGGGTTCATAAAAGGTTGACAAGGATGTTGCCAGGGCTGGAGGATTTGAGCTATGGGGAGAGGCAGAACAGGCTAGGGCTGTTTTTCCTGGAGCGCCGAAGGCTGTGAGGTGACCTTATAGAGGTTTACAAAATTATGAGGGGCATGGATACGGTAAATAGGCAAAGTCTTTTCCCTGGGTTCGGGGAGTCCAGAACTAGAGGGCATAGATTTAGGGTAAGTGGGGAAAGATCTAAAAGAGACGTGGCAACATTTTCACACAGAGGGTGGTATGTGTATGGAATGAGTTACCAGAGGAAGTGGTGGAGGCTGGTACAATTGCAACATTTAAGAGGCATCTGGATGGGTATATGAATAGGAAGGGTTTGGAGGGATATGGGCTGGGTGCTGGCAGGTGGGACTAGATTGGGCTGGGATATCTGGTTGGCATGGATGGGTTGGACTGAAGGGTCTGTTTCCATGCTTTACATCTCTATGACTATATGTACCACCACCTTCTCTTTTTTTACCTCACACACTGTCTACCTCTGTCAATTCACAGAAACATCACAAATGCTTCTGGATTACCAGCATGCAGCATTTCCATTCCATGACTCTCACTCACCTCCACAACCATTGACCCTTCCTGCCCTCTTTTTAAAAATCTATTTGCAAAGTGAGTGAGTGCTCAGAAATGAAGCTAATAACTTTAAGTTGCATCCTGGCTCAATGTATGAGATGGCTGTGAATCAAGTACTAAAAGGTGAAGATGCATTTGGAGTTTGTCTGAGATCAGCCATGAGAATGTGAGACTAATGGCTTGCTGATGCTAACATCAGCGGATGAAGAATGAGAAAGGAACATTGTCCATGGACCATTCAAGGACATATATTGGTGAAGGGACATTAAAATGCAGACCTGTAGAAACAAGTAGCACCCACCAGGTAACCAAGTCAGCCCTTGTCACCATCTAGTTTCTTGGGAGAGGAGGTGAGAATTGCAAGCTGCTGAGAAATAAGGTAAGTTCAGCCAATAATGACAAAGATTACTATTATTAGTGGAGATAACTCCACAGAGGCCGGTATCCCATCACCAAGTCACCCTTTACTTACACATGAATGGTCCTTGACTACAATATTGTCTCATACAAAGCCAGGTTCCAGAGTATCAGTATCAATTTTTTTTTTGTCAGCCAGGGATCCCTGATTGGACCAGATTAACACTCCAAATCAGGGAGATCATATTCTACGTGGTCTAGCTGGCTGGCGTAGTTACAATCATGATATTAGTGAAATTCAGAAATTGCTGTTTAAACTTTAAGAGAAAAATTGGAACTCTTTTTCTCAATGTCATGATTCAGAGTTTTCCAATCTTGCCATGTTTTGCCACATTTCTTGCCACTCTGCATTCCCCATCCAAGTATTGGGAACATTTCACCCATTCATTCTTCATTCAAAAATCTTGAGGAACTGAAGGAAGGTACAACCAAGTCTGTGAAATCAGAACTTTTAAAAATAAAATTGGGACGATGGAAAGTAAAAAGTTTAATAAATGAAATGTGTGAAACTAGGCCTGCTAGAGTCAAATACTAGCAAAAGTCAGACTGCTGAATTATAACAGTACAGTAACACATTGCAGTGAGATAACTATCAAACCTAGAGTGCCTATTCAATTAATGACCTTTTTACTAGTGAGATATAGCTACATATTATTTACAAAAAAAGAAAAAAACAACAACTTCCTGAATAACTAGAATTTCCATTCCATTTTTTGAATCCATCAATTTTCTCTATAGCTTGTACTGGCTGTTAGTCTCATACAATGATGACCTTGCTAATGAGATTGTCTGAATTCTCAGTTTACATTTATTTTCTTTATGTTGATTGAAGCCACATTGTTCAATTGTCTGAAACAAAAATATTGTGGATCCCATTTAATGAAAAAAATTGGCCAAGTTTCAATTTCGGGGAGTTTCTTGGAGAGTTTCACTCCCTGACTTGGAACGAGTTATTTCTCACGACTGTCCGCTGCTCACCTCATTATGCGTGTACGACATCTCTGACACCACGCTTTCTTGAAATTATTAATGACGGAAACAGTTACCAGTGCTGGGACCTACTGGGATTCCCATTGTGATGCCATATTTAAATCTCAACTCTAAACCAGCTCAATCACTGTCAGCCAGAATTAGTCCTTCACAGTACAAACACTGGTAAGGGAAATAAAAATGAAGAGCTTTGGAGAGTCCACAAATTGTACAGATGACACTTCATTGGAAATAGAAGCCCACCTTTGTAAATATATTGTTACTTCACATCATCACTTGTCTAACTGACTGTCATAGTAACTGCAACAACAAGAATCAAACAACATACTTAGTGGCATACCACATAACAACCCAGTCCAAAACCTTTGCCCCCAGTGTAGCATCACATGTTGGAAATTTTTCAAACAGTTAGAACAGAACATAACAGCACAGTACAGGCCTTTCGGCCCTCGATGTTTTGCCGACCTGTGAAATTTATCTGATGCCCATCTAACCTACGCCATTCCATTATTATCCATATGTCCAATGCCCATTTAAATGGTCTTAATGTCGGTGAGTCTACTACTGTTGCAGGCAGGCAGTTCTACGCCCCTACTATTCTGAGAAAATAAACTACCCTGATATCTGCCCTAAATCTATCACCCCTCAATTTAAAGCTATGTCCCCTCATGTTAGCCTTCACCATCTGAGGAAAAAGGCTCTCACTGTCCACCCTATCTCACCCTCTGATCATCTTATAAGTCTCGATTAAGTCAACCTTCTTCTCTCCAGTGAAAACAGCCTTAGCCTTTCCTCATAAGGCCTTCCTTCCATATCAGACAATATCCTAGTAAATCTCCTCTGAACCCTTTCCAAAGCTTCCACATCCTTCCTATAATGCGGTGACCAGAACTGCACGCAATACTCCAGGTGGGGCTTTATCAGTGTCTTGTACAGCTGAAGCATGATGTTGTGCCTCTGAAACTCAATCCCCCCATCAATAAACACCAACACATCATATGCCTTCTTAACAACCCTATCAACTTGAGTTAAACATATTACTTTTTTAATGAATAGAAGAGAAAGAGAAGGGAAAAAAATAAAGCGATAAAACCCACAATTGGTTCTGGAAATAAGCAGTGTCTGTTTTCCTTTTGAGCAGCAGTAGATTTACAGTCAATGAGTGATCACTTCATCCACTTCAGATCTATTGGAATTGGATATCAATTAAGTCCTGACTGCTTTGTTGTGCCACATACTGTAATACTCTATCATGGTGGAAGTGATATATGTCATTTTTAATGCCCTGATTTTCCTTGTCAGAACACTGCTGCCTCTCTGTCAGTTCATCAGCATCCATCATATTTGTCCTTTGCTCCATTTGTGCAGAACACAGTATGTAAAGATTATATGGTACACTCACCCTAGACTTCCAAATGTTCCTGCATACATCTTTCAATTCATTATCCCTGAGCCCTTGGCCACTAGTGCTGCACCAGCCCCCCCCAGTTGATGTTGACTGATGGCCACCTCAGCCCCGCCACGGCCCCGTCTGTCACAGTAACTCTCCAATGTCCTCTGATGCATTATTGTCTCCACGTGTATTTTTGTCCCCCTGCAACTCAGCATGCTGCCTTCAGTCCCCACAACTAACTTCCCTACCGCAATAATGGCCCCTGAACAACTTGGAAAGGTCGGCCTGACTGATAGACAATAGACAATAGGTGCAGGAGTAGGCCATTCAGCCCTTCTAGCCTGCAATGTTTCCTGCTGCCAGAGTGTCCAATCATTTCATAATCTTATATGTCTCAATCAGATCCCCTCTCAGTCTTCTAAACTCAAGGGTATACAAGGGTATATATTGATGTGTAACTGTACCCCTGATTTATCTCTATACAGCTAATAAAAGCAAATTACTGCAGATGATGGAATCTGAAACAAAAGAGAAAATGCTGGAAAATCTCAGCAGGTCTGGCAGCATCTGTAAGGAGAGAAAAGAGCTGACGTTTCAAGTCAAAGCTTTGACAAAGGGTCAGTTAGACTCAAAACGTCAGCTCTTTTCTCTCTTCCAGATGCTGCCAGACCTGCTGAGATTTTCCAGCATTTTCTCTTTTGTTATCTCTATACAGCTCCCTGACTGACGACTACTAATCCTGGGACTTGCTGCACCAGACCTGCAGGACTGACCATGATGTAACCCCTGGAAGGTATTGATATGAGATTCCTGGCCCTGACTGCCAGTGTCCAAGCCCTGAGATCAGACACTGTCATTAGCTAACTGTTGTGGGACCATCCTGACTGACAACACCCCTTTATTTAACTGAAAATTACTTCAGTAATTTTCGGGTTTGAGACATGGTCATTTGTTGAGGAACATGTAGTGTGTTTACCATGTCAACTGCCAGCACATGCTGAAGGTGTGAGATTGATGTAGCAAGGTGCCATACAGCACCTTTGCCAGCATCTTTATTGGTCACTGCTGACAAAAAGGACTGGCTGCCTGGTCTTTTGTCTGCACTAACTGGCAAGTTATAAGTACTGTGAGACTTCAAATTCTGAATGAGGTAGCTACATGCAAAATGCAAGGTAAGGCGAGGCAGAGATGCTGTAAGCATGCAAGGAGATACTCAGATTCAGAGATGTGTAATGCTGATGTGGGGAGACAGTGCATGTCTGATGACAACCTCTGTAGACACAGGATGCAAGCATGTCCTGAAATGTTGTGGGCTATTGGCTAAGCTGGAGGCTTGAAGAATGAAGTAGTGAGCTGGAGGACCACCAGGTACCTGCTCTGACTTTCACATCAGGAATTGTCAACATCTGGCTTCTCTCCACTGTATTAGAGAGTAGGAAACTGCACATACCTGAGGCAAGAATAGGTAATGAAGAAATGTCAATACATGCAAATGTATTGTCGAGATTCCCGTCTCCTTGTTCAAACCTTGGGTGCAAAACCAAATTTTATTTCTCGATGTCAATAATCTCATTTTTATGACCTCACCATACTTTTTCAAATGACTTGTTCCTGCTTATCTCATTCAGATGCTAAGAATATTCCACCCATGCTTCTTGATTTGGCTTCTGGGCCATTACTCATGCGACTCCTGGTTAGAGGTTTTGCACTTAATACTAAAGATTAATTGCATCTGATCAGGGATATATTTCGATTCACAAACATAACTGCTGCATAATAATGAACACTCCTCCCTAAAGAACGATCCTGTTAATTGAATTCTATTATTTGAGAAGGAACACAACAATTCTTAATAAAATTACTGATTTTTCTTTTGTTTAAAAATCTTCAGATTATTAAGTATACTTTCTTAAATTTGATTAAAAAACTAATGGGAATTCAGTCTACTGCATGTTGCTAAAAAAACCTTTGAATTTCTTTTTTTTTGCCTTTTTGTCCTGAATGATTTACCTAGTAATTAAAAAAAAACAAAGAGACCCATGGTAGGGCTATGCACATTCCAATAAATCACATTTTAGAAGAATCAAGAAAATTGAATATGCACTTAAAATATTAAGATGTAAACATTTCAGGTAAAGATAAACAAAGACACATTTTAATTTTACTAGTGAAATGTTTGTGATTTTCACCAAATATACAAACCTGTTTGAACAACTAAATGTATCAACATACTAACCAAAATTTATGTCCAGGTAGAGTCATAGCGACGTACAGCACGGAAATAGACCCTTGGGTCCAACTTGCCCACGTCGAGCAGATATTCCAAATTTAGTCCCACCTGTCAACACCCGGCCTGCATCACTTCAAACTCTTTCTATTCATATACCTATCCAGATGCCTTTTAAATGTTGCAATTGTCCCAGTCTTCACCACTTCATCTAGCAGCTCATTCCATACACGTACCACCCTCTGCATGAAAATGTTGCCCCTTAGGTCTCTTTTATATCTTGCCCCTCTCACTCTAAACCTCTAGTTCTGGACTTCTCCATCCCAGGGAAAATACTTTGTCTATTTATCCTATCCATGCCCCTCATGATTTTATAAACCTCTGTAATGTTACCTTTCAGCCTCTGATGCTCCAGGGAAATCAGCCCCTGCCTATTCAGCCTCTCCCTATAGCTAAAATCCTTGTAAATCTTTTCTGAACCCTTTCAAGTTTCACAACATCCTTCCAATAGGAAGAAGACCCGAATTGTACACAATATTCCAAAAGTGGTCTAACCAATGTCATGCACAGCTGCAACATGACCTCCCAACTCCTATACTCTGACCAATAAAGGAAAGCATACTAATCGCCTTCTCCACTATCCTATCGACCTGCAACTCTACTTTCAAGTGCTATGAACCTGCACTCTAAGGTCTCTTTGTTCAGCCACAGTCCCTCGGACCTTACCATTGTGTTAGGCTTTTGGTTATAACCTGTTTGGTCATTCTATAGTTTCAAAGAATCTGGATCAATCCACATCATAGAATGTGTTTGAGAATCAAAGATACATTTGCAATCTAGCACTTGATCGCATGAGAGTTGTGGTTGGTTCCTGTGAGCTTAGTCAGAGATTTAAAAAATATAATTCCTTTGCAATGCCATTTGTAATAATGAATCAAAATTATGCTAATAAAAATTTGCTTCATCTCAGTTTTTTATATATGTTTTATTTCTGACATCCATTGTTGGCTTTCTTCAAGGGAAGATAGTTTACTGACTAACAATTAGAGTTTCCTTTCTAATGATTGCTTTAGAATGTTCTGTGGCATGATTGATTGATTTATCAATGTGCTATTTTGTAGAGGAGAAGAAAGCTGGATTTCTTGAATCTATAGTGCTATGAGTATCTGATCTCTGCAGTGTAATGGAGGACAGGCAGTGGGAGGGAACATGAGAGTGAGTCAACCTGGCAACACAGAATATTCTTGAAATGAGTACAGAGCAGCAGAAGCAGAAAGTAGGACACTATAGCATGCTTTGTCTTGTTTCATGGAAGGAGGAAGTGTCAATAAGATTGGAAGAAGTAAAGACCATTTCAAAACTGACAAACAGAAAATAAGTCTGACTTTTGCCAAGTGCGTTGGAATCAGATTCTTACACTTCTTCATCACTCTATTGCTGATCTCAACTTGCCCTCTCCAGATTCCAATTTATTTGGATTGAATAACACTACTTCTTGGGGCAGCATGGTGGCACAGTGGTTAGCACTGCTGCCTTACAGCGCCAGAGACCCGGGTTCAATTCCTGCCTCAGGCGACTGACTGTGTGGAGTTTGCACATTCTCCCCGTGTCTGCGTGGGTTTCCTCCGGGTGCTCCGGTTTCCTCCCACAGTCCAAAAATGTGCAGGTCAGGTGAATTGGCCATGCTAAATTGCCCGTAGTGTTAGGTAAGGGGTAAATGTAGGGGTATGGGTGGGTTGCGCTTCAGCGGGTCGGTATGGACTTGTTGGGCCGAAGGGCCTGTTTCCACACTGTAAGTAATCTAATTTAATCTACTTGTTCCAATTACCTATTTTAGATGTAAGCAAATCAACTCAATCTTACTGTTGTTTATGGATTTTACATACACTAGTATTTACTCTAATAGTTATTTTACTAGATTAGAATATGGAAAATAAAACAAAACAAATACTGAGAACCAAAGTAAAATGATATATTCTTATGTACAAAATAAATTTCTGGTGTGAAGTAGCAGCTAAAGAGTAATCCCAAATTCACTTTACTAATTGAATTATTAACATTGAAAGATTTCAAAAGGAAATCCAAATGTTAATTCACTCTAATGCCTAATCTTCACCTTCATGTGAATCTAGTTTTAGTTCACTTGCATTTCACCCCAAAGCTTTTTACCTTCCTTGTACCTGGCATGAATTGCATGATTGGAGTCATAAAGAAAAAGAAAACAATATATACTTAATTTAAAAAAATGTATCACATGCTATATATCAAAATATTCTGGAATTTTTCACTATGCCCCTCTTGTTAACCTTATGTAACAAGTTATATCAAAATAGCATATCTTAGTATATATTGCATATTTACATGCTAACGTGCATATCTAATATACTTTGACAGCTCTCATGTGTTCCCTTTCCCCTTTTGTACTGTCAAAACCAGATCAGGTTTCCTCCCATTCAGTGATTCAGCACCACCCTCCTCCTACCCTATCGACCAAAGAACAAATGGGATTTTTAACTTTTGTAAAACATTTTTTCAGCTTCCTCAAGTTGCAATGCTTGGTTTCTGTCCAAACAATCAACTCTTCATACAACTATGTTTGTACTTATGCATCAATACAAGATGCTTAACAAACTGTTGGGAAGTGAGAGGGATTAATTTACAGATATGATGGTTTATTTTACCACCACTCTCATTATATTTGAAAAAGACTATGCCATAAATCAGGTAACTTACCATCACCTCCTATTCCCCTGAATTTATTTTACAGTTCATGTTGACTCCAGTTTAATTTGTGGAATGACTAGATTTTATAATAATTGAGATAGCACATTAGCCATATACAAAATACAAGAGTTTATGAATGGATATCTTTTTGATGGATATCTCAAATTTTACTTTGACCTTTCCTACTGGTAAGAATCAATAGCTAATATTGAACAAACCTTGACATATATTATGAACTTCAATTTAACAATAGCATATATGGAATACAGTACATGGACAAATATAAACAATAGAGAAAAGTAAAATACAAACACAACAACATAGGATAACTTAACGTTCCTGGTTCAATTGTACAGCTAGAACCTCAATAAGAGTAGTGATTAAAAACAGGTTTAATGTTCAAATACTTGCTTAAGTTGCAAAATATTGAGATTATTTCAAAAGCAAAATGTCATGCCTTTTCTTTTTATTTCAAAGTCAAAATGATTTGGAGTCTTCCAGAGATTAATACTGCTCTCTATTTACAATTAGTTTCCCAGCAGACACTTGGACCCAGAAGAAAGCCAACAGCCTGAGGCAAGATTGTTACCTGAGACACTCAAACTTATTCAAAAGACTATACCTGATGGTTACTCAACAACAGGAGGTCGGTGATGGATCAATAATGATTTCTGTTCGAGCAATCAATTCTTCAGATTCAAGAGAAGATTATTCCAGTCAGTAAATAGTGAAGTGCATAAGTTTGAAATGCAGCCAATTAAGCTCTCCTTCATTATACAAAAAGTGCACTGAAGCTGACATAAGACTACAGTTAAATGAACTCTCATTGTATTTTACACATGCAAAGTAGAATGAAGAATGTGCCTATTCAAACTGTATGGGATGTTAATTCAGATTTCCTGATTTGCAACCACACTTAGTTTGGTAGAATGAACATAAAAAAATGATCCCACAGATATGTTTGCAACCACAAGCATTGCACATTGTTAGAAAGCCTACATTTAAAAATCACAATTATATTGCTTTGTGGGAACCGAGAACTGTAGTTTTAATTCAATCCATGGAATAAACTTTTTAGAGTTTCAATATGCATGTGCTTCTAATTTTATCAACATTCTACAAACATCTGAGCTCACAATGGTGCTTTGTAACTCTAGAGTAAATCCAGACTGGAGTAAATGCTACTGGAGTCTACAGGCTCAGCCCCAGAAAAAACATACTGTTCCTATAATTGTGGCCGGCTTTAGAGTGAATTTGGAATTGTATAAATGGGGGAGCTGGAGTGATTCTGAAACAAACTTGAATAGTAGACGCCTCATGCAGGCATAAAGGGTGCCAATGTAGTAACACTACCGCACGATTGTCTCTAGTGCTTATGTGGAATTCACCTTTGAGCTTATTATCACTACAGTTATCTGCAGCATAAAACTGTTTGGCCCTAGAACATGGGGTAAATGGGAGAGTTGATCTAAACTTTAAACCAAAAATAAAAATTACGGAACAATTACCACAATTTCTTTACTGCGTTCAAAGCTTTTATTTGCACAAATTCTAGGATATTACTTGAAGTTAAATACAGGATGGCAACTGATTGGTTACCAAACATTACTGCCCATGATGTGAATGAGCACACATTGCACGAGGATGATCTTGACTTTATATGTGGTGCCTTCACAATCACATAGCCTCAGTGTTCTCAGCAAATCATGAAGAAGAATATTCACTATGATGGGGTATAGAAAGTTACTGGCACATTGGGAACTATTCAAGAATGAGACAGATATTTCAAGAGAGAAAACTATGTCACTTTGAGTAGTGGGGTGTTTAAATGACTGCATTATGCCATTTCAGGGGATATGAGTTCAGATCTAACCACAGATATCTGTCAAATTAAGTTCAATAATTTTGTGAAATGGAATCAAGAAAAAGTGGCTGTGAATGTGCTGAACTGTTATCAGTGCTCAATTGATACATTCATCAGCTTCAATGCCACTTCCACCATTATCCTAACTCTTATCTTGTCTGATTTACAAATGACTCCAAATTTACACTATATAACTTTACTCTATTATAATTGAATAACCTGCTAAACCATAAAAAACAAAGACCAAGCAAGTCTGCAACCATTTTTGAAGACAATGACAGTTTGATGATTATTGTAGCCTTAATGCTCATGTTCCAAGGAAACAAATTTGAGGGTCAATAAACAAAATTTAATCTACAAACAAAAAAACCCCTCCTAAATAAAATAAGTAGATTTTGTAAATGCAGCATTGTGATATTTTTGCAGTACTTGGAAAAAAATGTTCCACATAATTGATTTCCACAGGGTTGGTAGGTTTTGCTAACATTATTTTTATACTGCTCAAATTCCTAACATGACAAGCGCAAACAGGTGTGAAGTTCAATGAGGCCTACCTCGATGTCAGGAACATCTCACTTCATCTTCTCTGTGTCTGTTTCTTGCAAGGCAGCTGTGACTTGCCAGTTAAGGGGGGTACTTCATGTTAATCGCTTTATGAAGAGCTCAACCTGCAACATTAATATTCAGCTTCCTATGTGCGCAAATGTACCGAACAAGCTAAATGTAGAGAATGCATGACATGGAAGTCAGAACAGGTACTTGTTGACCTCAGCTCACTGCTACTTCCAAAGGACCTCAATGTTGGACTGTGGGCATGAAAATCACAGGGTTCATTCTATGGGCACCAGCCACACATATCCTATGTCTGCAAACATTGGCATCCAGCATGTGCCAGCTTCTAAGAACTTTCATAGCACATTTCAAGTCCACTTATAGTACATTTTTGCACTTCAGTGGTGCACCTGGGCTGCAAAGCAACTATCATTGCAATGTAACAGCAAGGACACTGTGCACTCAAGACATGCACTCAGACCAGGCTGCTCCTCTGGCCTTAGCATCTCTTAGTCTAAGACTACATGGAAGCTAAAAGCATCCCTGCCTTGACTTGTGTTTAAGCATGTTTGCCCCTCAGCCAGAGATACCATCCTCATATTTCTTCTGTCTTGCTTTGTCATCTGAGGAGACACAAAAGCAGAAAGCTTGTTGACAGGCCTCAGTCAATTCAAAGGAGCTAGCCTTTGTTCATGGGGTCCCAGTACAGTATGTCAAGGGCAGCTTTCAATATCAGTCCAGGTCTTGGGTTTGATCAGTCTGCCACTAGGGACTGTCAGTGTCAAAATGTTCTCCACATAAGAATGGAGCCCACCTCTCTATCTCAACTCACTCTGTCCTACTGTGGGCTGCTTTCCTCCTGCAATGGAGAGGCAAATATTAAAGGCAATGAAAGTGGGGTGTATAGCTGTTACTTCTAGTGTAGGTATAGAGGTATCCCAAATGGAAAAATAGGCAATACAGAGGACCTGCAGGCTTAGTGCTGTCAGGGTTGATAAGGGCAAAGGGGTGAGGGAGTGCAGATAATAGTGACAGTTGTAAAGCTTGAGCCTTGGTTGGAGATGGGTGCAGTAATAGAGATAGAGTGAGCATGACATTTTGACGAGAATATGGTGACACGCTGGTGGGGTGAAGAGGTTCATTGACTTTCTTTCTACATTGTGCATTGCTTTAGAGAGCTGGCACTGTGTTGAATCAAATGGCAACCTCGAACAGGTTGGCTTTGGTTGCTGTCATGGCCTTCAATGTTGGTCCTAGAGGAAGAGGAGGTCTATATCTCCACTACCCATCCATTCAGCAGGACATCCAGGTCCCTGCCCCAAAGCAAGGTGCCAATTTTTCCCTGTGTACCATGTCCAGGGCAAACGTCAGGAACTGTGCAGAGTAGCTCTGGACTGAAAGTGTTGACTGGGTACACAATGCGCTTTAAAAAATGCCAAGGGCACAAGGGATGCTAGTCAGTTAGAGGATATCCAGTGAGTTGTTCCCATGAACAGCATATGGATAAGACTGCTGGAACTGGACATGAGGGACACAATTGAGGCAGGGCAGGTAGTTTGAGGCAAGTTTGGCAAGGTGGGATGAGAATTCCCACTAAGTCACGCAGCGAGAAACCTGTCAAAAAACGTAACACATTTTGCACTTAGTCAAAAAAATTTAAGGTTCAGTCTAGGGTTGTATCCAAAGTGGGTAAACCATAGTAACTTCTTTTTAAAAAATTCTGGATGCAAGAGTAACTCAATACTTGTCGACATTAAATATTAAATAAACAATTTAATGTATATTTTCATCAATTCATACTCATACCTCATGAAAAGCAGTCATATATCATTGTAATAAATACACTGTAATGGCAATACTCAGATTTTGAATACTTTCCCTCTTTTCAGCACTGCTTAAGTAGCCTCAAGTTTTCTTGCTGTACAGATCAATACATTTCAAAAAAAAAACATAGCCTGTCAGGTTTTACTTGCCTGCAGATAAAATTACAGAAGCTATATAACACGTTCCTTGTTTCTCCGTTGCTAGACACAGCATGTAAATACTGTAGAGGAAGGTGTAATGTTTTTTCTGGCAAACCACTTTGGCCCCTGTGACAACATTGGTTATTCCTCGCTTCCATCCACTTTATTTTAAATGTCATTCTGAAGAAAACTGCAAAGCTTTGATTTAGATTAATATTTGTGGTTCATGCAGTTTGCCAAAATAATTCCCCTCACTTACATATGCTTACCATTGAGAACACATTTTTGTTTTACTGTAGAGTTTGGCCTCAGTTTGAATGCTCACTTATCAAGACAATGAAAATAAAAATGTGTTATATTTCGTGAAAGTTGAGATGGGGAGCTTTGTTATGCTTTTGAAAGGAGGAGCTAGAAGTTATGCTGAAAATGCATAAACAATGCTTGATTCACTGTTTCAGCGCTGTTTTCCCCAGGACACATACATCCAAACAGACAAATATACAATAGAAACATGCCTATACAAATATATATGTTTCAGAGTTTCTTCCAGAATTTTCGTGAGAGTTGAGGTTTGGTACCAACTTGAAAAATTTTTGGTCATTGATTAATTCTTCTTTGATTTTCCAGCTAATTTTATTGACAACGAGAGGCCAGAAGCTAAAAGGTTTAAAATTGATAAATTTAGAATTAGTGGGCACATGATAACAGGCTTTAGAGTTAAAAGCCTGTGGATTATAGGAATCAAGAATACTGAGGCATTCTACAGTTTAAAATTGTTTCACCCAACTACTTAAAGTCATTTAATATTTAGCACAGAAACCCAGCATAAGTGCAGCAAAACATACTCAGTGTAACATGTTTCCCTCTATTACCCCAAAAACTATACCTCAGAATTACTTGATTTGTTCTGTCATCCCAAGATGGTGAGAAGTGCTGTTTAAGTGTAAGTTCTTGCTTTCTTTCTATGTATAATATGCAGTAAAAGAACATCAGACCACTCATTCGTGTCAGCTTGGGTATAGGTTTGGTTTGGAGTAACTAACATCAGCATTCCATTATTTATTTCCAAACCTTTCTAAGGGAAACTGATTCAATGATGCATTACTACGCCAATATTTGGAGTGTCAACTGTGAAGGCCATTATATGAACACTATGATGAGAAACCCCCAGTGTCATAGATCATTGTTCTTTATTAGCAACAGTCGGTGCATTCAATGTTAAAAACCAAATATAACAATAATCAAAGGAAATAGATACATAATGCATGTTATATTTTCCAATGTAACAGTGAAATAACTGCACAGAGGCTGGGTTCCACTGCCAAGTCACCCTTTATTTACTAGTGTACTGGTACACATGATTTGAACCAGCCAGTTCTCAAAACTGAGGAGGTTCTAATCTCCTGTTTATATCTTTTCTTGTAACTGAGGTTGATTCAAATTTCCTGATTGGTTCAGGTTAACAGCCCCAATCAATAACCTCATAGTCAATGAGGTCTAGCTGGTCTCAGTCACTACAAACAGCTAACTAGAGAATAGATTAGTTAATTTCTAGGTGCATTCATATTGCAAATGTCGCAATCAAAATTTTTAAAAATTCATTCACGGGATGAGGATGTCACTGGCTGGACCAACATTTATTACCAATTTCTAATTGTTCAGAGGGCAATTAAAAGTCAATCACCTTGCTGTGGATCTGGAGTCACATGTCAGCCAAAACAGGTAAGGGTAGCAGTTTCTTTTCCTAAAGGACATTAGTGAAGAAGGTGGATTTTTCTGACAATTGATTCATGGTCTTATTAGACTCTTAATTCCAGATATTTTTAAAACTAGTCAAATTCCAACATCTGCCAATGGCATGATTTGAATCCAGTTCCCCAGAACATTACTAGATGCTCTGGATTAATAGTCTAGTAATTATACCACTAGGCTATCACTTCCTCATTCCTTATGGGGGCTCCTATATTCATATATATGCTTAGATTTTACCACTGACCTTACATTCATGTGTGAACATGATTTAGTCTCCTGTTTCTTATATTATCTGAGAAATTCTCTCATAGTCAAAAGTTCACACATCTTAATATTGTTTATAGTTTTCAGTTCTGATATTCTCAATTTATTGATTTAACATGTTTGTAATCATAGGAAAAATTGACTGCCTTGGCTTTATATTCTTGATGGGATGTTCAACCAATCTTACAGACAATTTTCTTTCAGGGTGAATACATTGAAATTAAATAATATTATTGTAATAAAATTATTAAGACACAAAGAAAAATACATAGTTCATTATTTATTTATAAATGCATTTCAGAACCATACACCCTGAAGATTTCAGATTAGCTAAAGGTAATTTTTCAATGATGTTGATTGACACAGTAGTGTATACTTTATGTCTTTTTTCTGTTTGAAAGCTTGCGCTGACACATATAACGGCCAATTATTGATTTTTGACAACTTCTGCAACAGTACTGTGATTCATTTTGGCAGCAAAGCAAAAGTAAATAAGAAGATGAATATGCACAAATGTAATATCAAGATTGAGAGGCATTAGGTATATGACAAAAAATGCCGAGTTGGTCTTGATCATACACTTGCACTCATTGTTGAACAGCTAATATAAATATCTACCCCAAATGAATCCATGTTTATCTTCTCAAATCAGGAATTATGGTTTAGCAACATTCTTTGAGCTGTCCTAATAACAGATGCAAGGTTCATGATTTTAAGGAAATGGCTTCACCAATGGATTTTGTTTTATTCATGTCTTTGTTGAAGTTTTCATTTCCAAATATATTTCTGCAGCAAGGAAAGAAGCTAACTTGAAACACTGGGCTAGATCTTGGCTTTATGAGACAGTGTAATGTGAAAGATAGAGATTGGACCAAAATGGAAATAGAAACTGGTGGAGATCTAAAGTGGGCGGCCAACTCATGATTGCACAGAGATGGATTTAGCCTGCGCACCTGTCATAGCTGGATTGGCACCATAATCACCACCAGCACCACTCACTCCCTTCATACTGATGCAAAGTGGCAGTACATAGCATCAACAAGGTGCACTGTTTTGACTCATCCAGGCTCCTCCCACGGAAACTTCCAAATCCATGACTTCCATCACTAGGGCAACAAATGCATGGAAACACCAACACTTGCAAATTCCTATCAAGCCACACACCATGCTGACCTGGAACTATATTACTATCATTCCTTCACTGCTGTAGGGTCAAAATCTTGGAATTTCCCTCAACAGCATTTTGGGTGAACCTACACTCCAAGTCCGCAGTGCTTCATGAAGCCAGCACCTTTGCATGGGCAATTATTATGAACAATAAATGTTGGCTTAGCCAAAGGTGCCTGCATTACATGAATAAACTTTTACAAATGTTATAGAGCTCTGATGCGGGGAGGCTGAGTTTGCCAGCATTCCTTCAGTATATCCTTTGGACAATTCTTGATAAGGTCAGTACAGCCAGTCTTTAAGTACTTGAACTTTTGAATACATAATATCAGATGATAGAGGACAGTAGAAAAATTACAGAGGTTATTCAATTAGTCTATGGCATTCTTGTGGACTCATTGATTTTATAAACAAAACATTCATCATAAAGAATACAAGAGAAAACCAACCAATATACAAATCTGAAAAAGGTTTGTTAAATTGAGTTTGAGATTACCTCTCTCATCTGGACATGTGTGCTGGTGAAAAAGCAGTTTGACATACTGTAGATACCAGTATGTCAATTGATTTTTAGGTCCTTATTAATATCAGCAAGAACATCAGAGTTTACACATAGTGGATGGACTGAACTATGCTAATACATGCCACTCAGATTGGTCAGTATAATTACAAGATTACTTGGAAATTAAGGAAATGAAACGTTGTTTTCTTATACTTTATATTTAGTTCTGAATTACAATTTTCAGCCTCCAGCCTTTAGTTTTGCCCTAATTCATTTAGTCATCTTGTAAGTTGAGGGTAGGGAATTTGATATTGATTTTTGATGAAACGTCATAGATTTGAAATGTCAACAGTCTCACTGCACAGTTGCTCGCAGGCCTGTTGAGTATTTTCAGCACTGTTCTGTTTGTAATTTAGTATCTATTATATGTGTGAAAGTGTCTCTGTAAAATTGGGAAGTATAACTCCGACAAAAAAAGGGGTAGAGAGGTTAGAAAAAAATGGCATGTATAGTCCGAAATAAATACCTAGAGATACAAGTTTCCTTGCAACAAAATAGATAAAATTAAAGATAGCAAGTTCAGATATATGTCAAATTGGTTCAATAGCTCCAAAAAAAAATGGGTAGTGGCTTTTCAGATGGAGGGTTGTCGTTGTTATAGTCTCAGTAGAGATCAGTCACACATTTACTTACTTTTCTTTTTTAGGTTCAACATTCTAGCTATTTACTAAGGAAATGGAGTACAAGGCTTAAAATAATTTTATTGCACTAAATTTAAAGAAGTTGAAAACTGATTGAATTTTTAAAATATAGCAATCATGTTAAAGATACTGCCCTGGCTCATCTCCTTGACTGTTTTCACATTGTTTATTTTCCAGGAAACATGGTCATATGATCAGTTTCTGGAAACCATCACCATGAGAAAACAAAGGGACCACTGCCTCAACATAGGAACAGGAGGGCATTCAGCCCATCAAGCCTGCCTTGCCATTCAATACGATCATAACTGATCAACACCTCATTTCCTTTTACTCACCTCGTCCCAATAACCATGTATGCAGCTGGTAATCAGAAATCCATCAATCTCCACCTTAAATGTATGCAAAGCCTCCACAATACTCCAAGTAAAATAAATTCTCCTTATCTCCAACCTGAGTGGCATCCCTTTTATGTTTAAACTGTACCTCCTGCATCCCCCCACCCCCTGATTTGTGCCATCCCAAACAGATGAAACATTTTACCTGCTTCTATTCTGTCTATTCCTTTTAAACGTTTCATAGGTTTCAATAAGCTCACGTCTCATTCTTTGAAACTCTAAATAATACAGATTTCCCTATCTCTTTAAAGGCCAGTCCTACTATGGCAAGATCACCATGAAATATGTATTTCCTCCCCCAAAAGTGCATAGGTTAGCACCTCAAGCAAATATCTCAAACAAGGCTAACACCATCATTTCAGACATCAAAGTTAAGGTAACCAGTCCTCTCCTTGGAATAAGATTACATAAAAATTTTAAAAACCATTGCTAACTACATCTATAGAATGGACTGGCTATGTAATGGAATTAACTTGTTAGTTCCTTAAGGAGGTAAATCTTAGATTAATAGCATTAATCTCAACTGTAACTGTAAACTGATGTCAACTGTAAATCTAAACTCAGCAGTCAGTAATGAATTACTGTGATATAACTTTCTAATCTCTTATTTCATTGATTGACTCATTGATTAATTGTTTTGCATTTCAATGTTTAGGTTTAAGTGCCACTAATCATGATTCATTATTAGTTATGACTTTGTATTCTCATTGCCTTATTAATGGGCAGAAAGGTGTTAATTCATTTACTCAGTAGTTTCTGAGGATCCTAATGGAGATTGGCTGTATAATGCCAATATAATTTGAAGTGGTTTGTGCAAGACAGCCTTTTGAGCCAAATTTAAACTCATTAATTTTAAGGAATAAACTGGTGGTCAACTGCAGTTACTTAATGAGGAATTAAAGTAAAAACTTAAGGATTTAGCTGATGCCCTTCATGTATATTCTTGTCAGGGTACTACTCAAAGTCTTTTTGCAATTATTTGATTGGTTACAATAACAATGAATTCAGGAAGAAAAGCATAAATATCATCCAGTGTTCTGCTTCCAAACACTATCTTGTAAGCACCGCTGGTAACTGTGCACACATGATCAATAGGTTGTAGACAGACTGCAACGTAATTTGCAGTTGCAAAGCTCATTACGTAAGACTCACATGGGACAAATGGACAGGTACATGAGAAATTTTTCTAACGATTATGGAAACATATTCAGCAAGGGTCTTCACAACAAAAATTGGCGAATATTGAAAGATTAGGTAAAGCACAATTCCTGTCAGCCACAATGTGTGATTTTGCATGTAAAGCAACTAACTTATTTTAAATCAATTTGATTCAGATCAGATACAAATTCACAAATTAAAAATAAAAAGAAAGCTAGATTTAAAAACAAAACATCAAAAATTTGTAAAATTGGTTGTCATGCAAAATATTCTATGATTGGATTGCTTTTTTTCCCTTTGCAATTCTCTTCCATGAGTGATACCATCTTTAGTCAAAATGACAGGGAGGTGATTTGCTCAAAGATCTTCCTGATTGATGAAGTCAAGCCGAAATCTTGATTAGGATGATTCTCCCTTGCTCATTGTAAAATAGCACCCAGTTATCAATCAGTACCTTAACTGAGGTTAGGAAGAAGACTTTTTGCCACCAATAATAGCATGTAGGCATTTTACGTTGCTACATCCATTAATGATGCAATTTATATATTGACCGTACAATATCGCAGTGTATGGCTTCCATCCTTGTTGAAAAGCTTTCCAGAAATGTATGCCACAGTTGTGTTATTAAAAAATCCAGAGCAAGATAATATCAGTTCAATGCAAGTGCACACTCTTAGAATTAAACTAGTGCAGGATTTTGGCAGATCAGACTGATATACACTGATACAAATATATAGAAAAATTTAAGGAGCTATCTAGCTTTGGAGCTGAAATTTGGCAAAAAGTATGAACCACATAAACTGTTTCACATTTTTTCTCTCCCTGATGTTTACTTTATAGGTGGTTTGTTTCCATTTCATACTGTTATACTGTACTTACAAACACACATTTACACCTCAACAGGAGGAATAGCTGGACTATTTATTAGAACATCGAACATAGAACATAGAACAGTACAGCGCAGAACAGGCCCTTCAGCCCTCGATGTTGTGCCGACCTGTGAACTATTCTCAGCTCGTCCTCTTACATTATCCCAAAATCAACCATGTGCTTATCTAAGGATTGTTTAAATCTCCCTAATGTGGCTGAGTTGACTACATTAGCAGGTAGGGCATTCCACGCCCTTACCACTCTCTGCGTAAAGAACCTGTCTCTGATATCTGTCTTAAATCTATCCCCCTCCAATTTGTAGTTATGCCCCCTCGTACATGCTGACATCATCATCCTAGGAGAAAGACTTTCATTGTCGACCCTCACTAATCCTCTGATCTTCTTGTATGTCTCTATCAAATCCCCTGTTAGCCTTCTTCTTGCCAATGAGAACAGGTTCAAGTCTATCAGCCTTTCCTCATAAGACCTTCCCTCCAGATCAGGCATCATCCTGGTAAATCTCCTCTGCACCTTTTCCAATGCTTCCACATTGTTCCCGAAATATGGGGACCAGAACTGTACACAATATTCCAAGTGTGGCCGCAACAGCATTTTGTATAGTTGCAGCATGGTATTGCGGCTCTGGAACTCAATCCCTCTACGAATGAAACCTAACACACCGTATGCCTTCTTAACAGCACTATCCACCTGGGTGGCAACTTTCAGGGATCTATGTACATGGACTCCAAGATCCCTCTGCACATCCACACTACCAAGAATATTTCCATTTACCCAGTACTCTGCCTTCCTGTTATTCTTCCCAAAGTGCATCAGCTCACATTTAGTGCATTGAACTCCATTTGCCACCTCTCAGCCCAATTCTGCAGTTTATCCAAGTCTGGAACATTCTTCCACACTGTCCACTATTCCACTGACTTTAGTGTCATCTGCAAATTTACTAATCCATCCATCTATGCCTGCATCTAAGTCATTTATGAAGATGACAAACAGCAGTGGTCCCAAAACAGATCCTTGTGGCATACCACTAGTAACCGGACTCCAGCCTGAATACTTTCCATCAACCACCACTTGCTGCTTTCTTTCAGAAAGCCAGTTTCTAATCCAAACAGCTAAATCACCCTCAATTCCATGCCTCTGCATTTTCTCCAACAGCCTGCCATCTGGAACCTTATCAAAGGCTTTACTGAAGTCCATGTATACCACGTCAACTGCCCTACCCTCATCTACTTGCTTGGTCACCTTCTCAAAAAACTCAATGAGGTTTGTGAGACATAACCTTGCCCTTGATGAAACCATGTTGACTATCTGAAATCAAATTGTTGCTTGCTAGATGATTTTAAATCTTATCTCTTATATTCCTTTCCAAAACCTTTCCTGCAACAGAAGTAAGGCTCACTGGTCTATAATTACCTGGGTCATCTTTTTGAACAAGGGCACAACATTTGCAATCCTCCAGTCCTCTGGTACCAAACCTGTAGACAATGATGACCCAGATATCAAAGCCAAAGGCTCTGCTTTCTCCTCCCTAGCTTCCCAGAGAATCCTCGGATAAATCCCACATGGCCCAGGGGACTTGTTTACTTTCACTCCTTCTAGAATTGATAACACCTGTTCGTAACTAATCTCGATCCTTTCTAGTCTAATATCTCATACCTCATTCTTCTCCTCATATTCTCCTTTTCCCGAATGAAAACCGATGAGAAATGTTCATTTAGCACTTCTCCGATCTCTACAGAGTCCACACTCAACTTCCCACTTCTGTTTTTGACTGGCCGTATTCCTACCCTAATCATCCTTTTCTTCCTCACATACCTATCGAAATCTTTAGGTTCTCTTTTATTCTATTTGCTGAAGACTGCTCGTGTCCTCTCTTTACTGTTCTTAACTCTCTCTTTAAATCCTTCCTAGCTGATCTGTAACTCTCCATCGCCTCATCTGAACCATCTTGCCTCATCAACACATAAGCCTCCTTCTTCTTCGTACCAAGTGATGCAATTTCTGTAGTAAACCACAGTTCCCTTACCTTATCACTTCCTCTCTGCCTGACAGGGGCATACCTATCAAGGACACGCAATATCTGTTCCTTAAACCAGCTCCACGTTTCCATTGTCTGCATCCCCTGCATTTTGCTACCCCATTCTATGCATCCTAATTCTTGCCTAATTGCATTATAATTGCCCTTGCCCCATCGATAATTCTTGACCTGTGGCATGTACCTATCCCTTTCCATCGCTAAACTAAATGATAACTGAATTATGGTCACTCTCTCCAAAGTGCTCACCTACAACTAAATCTAACACCTGGCCTGGTTCATTACCAAGCACCAGATCCAGTGTGGTCTCCCCTCTTGTTGGCCCTTCGACATACTGTGTCAGGAAACCCTCCTGTACACATTGGACAAAAACTGATTCATCCGACATACTAGAGTGATCGCATTTTCAGGCAATGTTGGGGAAGTTAAAGTCCCCCATAATTACCACCCTGTTCCTTTCACTCCTACCCAGAATAATTTTGCTAATCCTCGCTTCCACCTCCCTGGAACTCTGCGGAGGCCTATAAAAAACTCCAAGCAGTGTGATCTCTCCTCTCCTGTTTCTCACCTCAGCCCACACTACCTCAGTAGACGAGTCCTCATCAAAGTTCTCTCAGCCACCGTTATACTATCCTTGACTAACAAGGCCACACCTCCCCCTCTTTTATGGTCTTGTCTGTTCTTAATGAAAGATCTAAACCCTGGAACCTGCAACATCCATTCTTCACCCTGCTCTATCCATGATGGTGACTCCTCGTTCTCAGCCTTCCCACAAGAGGAAACATTCTTTTCATATCCACCGTTCTAAACCCCTTCATGATCTTTTCAGTTTCAATCAAGCCACGTCTTACTCTAAACTCCAGTGGGTACAAGCCTAGCCTGTTCAATCTTTCCTTATAAGACAAACTGTGCACTCCAGATAATAGTTTAGTTAATCTTCTTTGAACTGCCCCCAACACATTTCCAATTTTCCTTAAATAAGCAGACCAGTACTGTGTATAGTACTCTGGACGTAGTCTTGCCAGTGCCCTGTATAACTGAAGCATTACCTCCTTGCCTTTACATTCAATTTCCCTCACCAAAATTGAAAACATGCTGTTAGCCTTCGGTACCTGCATACTATCCTTTTGAAATTCATGCACTAGGATAGCCAGTTTTATTTACACATTGAAGCTCTGCAATCATTTCCCATTTAAATAATATTTTCTTTTACATTCTTCCTGTCAAAACATCTTTCCATATTCTTGTCCATTTGCCAGACCTTTGCCCAATCACTTGGAATCATAGAATCCCTACATTGTGGAAAGAGGCTATTCAACCCATCAAGTCTGCACTGACCCTCTGAAGAGCATCCCACCCTATCCCCACAGTCCTGCATTTAACATGGCTAATCCGCCTGACATACACAGCTCTGGATATTAGGGGCAAATTAGCATGGTCAATCCACCTAACCTGCACATCTTTGGACTGTTAGAGGAAACTGGAGCATCCGATGGAAACCCGCGCAGACATGGGGAGAACATGCAAACTCCACACGGACTATATTCCTTTAGCCTATTTTTTTTGTAACACCCTTGTGCCCTTTGCACAACTTATTTTACATATTTGTCATCAGTAAACTTTGCACATATACCTTAGTCATTGAAATAAATTGTACAGATTTGGGGCCCCATGAAAATCCCTGTGGCATACCATACTTTACCAAGTGGAAAAAAGACTCACTCTTATTCTGTCTCCTGTTAGCTAGCCAAACCTTTATCAATATCAACATGTTAACTGCTGCATAATGTGTCTTTATTTTCTACAATAACCTTTTTCTTTTGTGGGATTTTATCAAATATCTTCTGAAAATCTAAGTATTGGACATCCTTTGGTTCCCTGTTATGCACAGAAAATGTTACTTTTTCAAAGACCTCCAATAAATTGGTTAAACATGATTTTTTCCCTTTCACAAAATCAAGGTGATTCTGCATGAATACCACAAGCACTTCTAAATGCCCTGATAAAACATCTTTAATAATTGCTTCTACCATTTTCTACATGACAATGCTAAGCTAGCTGGTTTGTAGTTTTCTATTTTCTGTCTCCATTCATTTTTGAATAAAAGAGCTTTATCAGCTATTGTCTAATCTAATAGAGCCTTCTCTGAATTTAGGGAATTTTCTAAAATTAAAACTTATCAACTGTCTCACTAGCCATTTCTTTTAACATCCTACAGTGAAAGCCATCAGGACCCAAGTACATTTTAATTGGCAGTTCCAACAATTTGCTCATGTGAAGTAAGGTATGCGATATCAATATCACTTATTTAAGGATTTTGAATTGTAAAGTAGTGGCATATGCATTTTCTGTGTTTGGAGGGGTTTACTAATCAACATGGTATTTCTGTAACCATCGAGGAGAAAGTGAGGGCTGCAGATGCTGGTGATCAGACCTGAAAATGTGTTGCTGGAAAAGCGCAGCAGGTCAGGCAGCATCCAAGGAACAGGAGAATCGACGTTTCGGGCATAAGCCCTTCTTCAGGAATGAGGAAAGTGTGTCCAGCAGGCTAAGATAAAAGGTAAGGAGGAGGGACTTGGGGGAGGGGCTTTGGAAATGCGATAGGTGGAAGGAGGTCAAGGTGAGGGTGATAGGCCGGAGGTGGGTGGGG
>NC_057742.1:22330629-22387931 GCF_004010195.1 Chiloscyllium plagiosum
AGGGAGAGGCTGAACAGGCTGGGGCTGTTTTCCCTGGAGCGTCAGAGGCTGAGGGGTGACCTTATAACGGTTTACAAAATTATGAGGGGCATGGATAGGGTAAATAGACGAAGTCTTTTCCTTGGGTTGGGGGATTCCAGAACTAGAGGGCATAGGAGTCGGGGAAAGATATAAAAGAGACCTATGGGGCAACTTTTTCACACAGAGGGTGCTACATGTATGGAATGAGCTGTCAGAGGAAGTGGTGGAGTCTGGTACAATTGCAACATTTAAGAGGCATTTGGATGGGTATACGAATAGGAAGGGTTTGGAGGGATATGGGCCGAGTGCTAGTTAACAGATAATGGTTTCTGTAGGTGCTTCTAAAAGCAATGCAATCTTCAAGATAAGTCAAATCTTTGCTAACATTGCAGATAGAAATAGTGTTATATACTGTTCTTGCTTCAATTTTTAGAGGAGGTGCAATAATTCCTGCACGTCACAGCTTAAATAGACAGCCTGATCATGAATATGGTACGGCAACGCTTGCATTACTGGTTGGGTAATCCAGAAAATGAGTTCTAATCACAACTATGTTGAGAAATAGACTTCATAATTTTTTTTAAAAAGGAAACAAAAGCCTAATTTCAGTGAAATGATCATGAAGCTCCTGAATTACCATATATAAACGAATAGCGAGTTTCGAGAAAATTTGTCGCTCAGGTTGAAGTTATGGATGTAGGTTTGCTCACTGAGCTTGAAAGTTAGTTTTCAGATGTTTTGTTGCCATACTAGGTAATATCTCCAGTGAGCCTCTGGGTAAAGCACTGGTGGTGTAGCCCGCTTTCTATTTATATGTTTGGATTTCCATGGGTTGGTGATGTCATTTCCTGTGGTGATGTCATTTCTTATGCTGATGTAATTTCCTGTTTGTTTTCTCAGGGGGTGGTAAATGGGATCCAAGTCAATGTGTTTGTTAATAGAGTTCCAGTTGGATTTTTTGGAAGTTGGTCTTATTTATTTCTCCAGATTTCTGAAGTTTTTGATTAGGGCTGTGGTTCAGTTCTCTAGTTGTGGGGTCGGGTCTATCGCCACGTGTTGATAAGTGTTGGTATCTGCAAGTAGTGCATTCACTTTCTCAATGTAGTCTCTTTGATTTAAAATGACTGTCAAGCATCCTTTGTCTGCAGGTAGGATAACAATATTTTTATCTTGTTTTAGTCTTTCTAGTGCTTTGCTTTCTTGTGTATTGAATGTGTTTCCTTCCTTTTCTCTTAATGTCGGTGCGACCACCTGTCTGATGATTTTCTGGGCTTCTTCTGTGAGTTGGTCGTCTTTCAGTGTTGTTTCTAATACTGCTAAGAAATCTTTCTTATCCACATCCAGGAAGTTGTAATTTAATCCTCTTACTAAGACAGCGTTTTCAATGTCTAATAAGAGTCAGTCAGATAAGTTTTTTTATCCATGCTTCTGTGTTGTCAGTGATGTTATTTTGTGTAAGTTTGTCTATTTTTTTTTCCTGCAGTTATAGTTTTTTCATTTTCTGTGTTTGTCGCTGTCTAATATCTGGCTTCTTGTACTGTGTCTGTCCATTCATGGTCTGTTGCATGAGTGAGTAAAGAGTTTTGCCTCAAAATTTCCCGGTTGTATTTACGGAGTCTGTTGTGGGCATCATTACTCATTCCTCTAAGCATTCTGCAGCCGTTGTGTTCTGCTATTCTTTTGGCTAGTGGAGTGTTAAGGGAAGGTTTGTGTGTAAGACATTTAGGTAGTATCTAATCCTTTAGGCATTTGTGCAGGAAGTACAGTTGTTCACGGGTAGTGTTCTGTCGGAAATCTATCAACAAACACAACTACTTGGATCACATTTACCACCCCCTGCAATAAAGAACAGGAAATTACATTACCATAGGAAATGATGTCACCACAGAAAATAACATCACCAACCCAAGGAAACCCAAACATATAAGTAGAAAGCGGGCTAACCACCAGTGCTTCATCTGGAGGTTCACTGAAGATGTTACCTAGCATGGTAACAAAACGTCTGAAAATGAACCTTCCAGCTCAGCAACCAAATCTACATCCATAAACCAATAGGTTCACTCCATTACTCTGTGCATGAATGCACAAAATAATACAGGATTTGCTTTGAATGTAGAGCTCATTGACTGTCAGCTGTTCCACACAATGCAAATTCATGTTCACAAAGATTAAACACTGAATTAATGTGCAATTTGTGTTTGATGAACTGTAGTACATCATACAGATTTATATTTACTTTCCCAGCAACTTCTATTACATTTTATTGCTTCTGTGATTCATCCTTCCAAGTATTTGCAGCTGAACTGCTTGTTAAAAGCTGTTTGAAGATGAAAACTCTCTTGAGCATCTTAGGGTGGTTTATAAAAAGCTTCTTAAAAGGTCAGCACACTATTTGACACTTGAGTATAGAACTACCATCGGGATTCAACCAGTTCTACTCCTTTCACATAACCGTTCCTGTTGCCAGGCTATAGTTTAGCATCACTGTTGCTCTGTGGGACCACAGGCTCTAAGGTACAGTGAACTGATTGGATACTGCATCAACTCAGTGTTCCAACCTATCAAAGCTGAAGGAGGCACATTATCCCATAACCTGCAGACCTTTACATAAGCATCCTGGTTTCTGCAAATAACCATTTGTCCTCTTCTGAACTTGTTCCACCATCTGCATCTGATAACCTCTTGGCATGTCTGGAACTCTTCCTATTCCCAACTTACCTACAGCTGCCTTCTTTGGCCTCAGAATAAAATGCGAAAGGGAGACCAATAAATTCCGACAGCGAGACAGAAATCAGTGTGACACTCTCAGTACAGTCATACTAGCTGGAGAAATGGTTTGAGCCTTGGAAATGCTGTACAGACATTTGTTGTTCCCTGGGAATAGTTAAACGTCAGGTACATATGGATGCAATAGTATTGCAAGTCTGCTCACTGCAGCACTTTTCACATTTACATTGGGTGGAAGAATCACATTTCAATTCCTCAGGTAAGCAAAGCTCCCCCTTCAGAACTACTATCCTGCTCCTGTCCAATATATATTTCCAACATAATACAGATACAGATTTATAAACAGAAAATAATGTAAAATCATTTGGATTTAGATATCTTGTAATACTTTTTATAAGATAATGATTGAATATTGACATAGCTGCATACTTTTTAGTCACCAAATCTTCATGATTAGCTGAGAATGCATGCCAAAAATACATAAATGTGGCTTTTAATAAACTAACTGTAACACGAGGTTGTAGTCCAAAAAAAAACCTGGTGTTGTGTGATTTTTAACTTTGTACACCCCACTCCAACACCAACATCTCCAAATCATAATTGTAACACAATCAACATTGATGCTTTTATTGCATAAACTGTCAATTTGAACTCAGATTATAACATCAGCTATTGTTTATTGTAAACATTGATGCTCAATTTGGGACTGAATTATAAAACCCAAAATAGCTCTGGGTTCAATTCCCATTCTGAGCTGAGTCCAATTGTATCTGAGGTGACTGTATATATTATACAATTGAATTTAGGTTTTGAGCAGGCTTGAGTAGTGGTGGAAATGCTGAAGTCAGTTTGGCTTTTCTTCATTGTTTGTTGTGAGTGGGATTTTGCTGGACAAATTGACTGTTATTTTTCCATAATCCCAAAGTGACCTTGGATTTGGAATGTCTGGAGGCCATAAAAGCACATATAATACAAGCCTTTGTTTCTTTCCAATTGGTTGTCACTGATTTTCACTGAAAAGTATTTGTTTGATGTTGAGAAATTACATTGTGGGTTTGGCTGTAAAGCATTCCGTGGTCAACCCATCTGTCAGGCCTCATTGTCTGGGTCAGCATCAAGAGTAACATCTGGATGAGATATTAGAAGGTGTCACAGCATCATACCCAAACATGGGAGAGTGGCTTTAGAAGATAAAGGGCAACAGAAAAAAAAAATTGTGGACATAACATTCATTAGTAAAATCCATTTGTTTCTACACTTTGCCAGTTTTGTTCAATAAATTTACAGAACCAAGTACTTTTTAAATATATTATTATTTGTCTTTTTGGAAATTGTTGAAATAACTCCAGAGACTGCTATCCTGTCACCAATTCACCATTCATTTACACATGAACAGTCCTTGACTATGGTCCTGCCTCATTCAGAGTCAGGCATCAGAGTGTCAGGATCCGTGACATCCAATCTTTTTATAGAACCAAAAAAACTACAGATGCTGGAATCCAAGTTAGACAGGCAAGATCCTGGAAGAACACAGCAGGCCAGGCAGCATCAGGAGTTGGAGAAGAAGGTAGAGCAGTCCTGAAGAAGGGTTATACCTGAAACGTCGATTTCACCTCCTGATGCTGCCTGGCTTGCTGTGTTCTTCCAGCCTCCTGCCTGTCTATTCAACTTTTTTTTATGTCAGCCAGGGCTCCCTGATTGGAATAGATTAATGGCCCCGATCATGGATCTCATAATCTATGAAGTTCAGCTGGCTGACTTCATTACAATTACAACTGCAAAATATACAACAGAGATACATTGATCCAATGGCCTACCTGGTAATGAATACTACTGATACAAAAGCTATTAACCTTTGCTAGCTTGACTTCAATATCTAATAAAATGTGAACAATAAATACTGAAAATTCTCAACCAGTCACACAACATCTATAAAATCATTCAAGTTAATGATCTTTAATTAGAATTGGGAAAAGTTCAATTGGAAAGCTTAGCAGTAGGCTTTATTAAGCACAGAGTTAGGGAACTGTATATTAAGCAGGATACATAACTGGCAGACAATTATCCATCTTCTTTGATTGTCAGAGATGCACGACTTATGTACCAGACTCTATATCCATAACTTACAAATGTTGTGTATACATTGGATTTGCATTTTAAAGGGTTAACTTTTAAGATGAAAATCTGAAAGGTGTTATTTAGCCTTATCATATTTAGTTATGAAGGTCTGAAATGCTTCTGTACCTGTTTGCCTCAGAACTTTTAAGACACTTAAAACAGAAGGTTGTCTGCCTATGTCTGGAAGAGCTTGAACATCAAAGGACTCATCGTTAAAGGCTAATCTTTAAAGTCGAGTGAATCCTGTTTCATCCTTTCACAACAGAGTGAGCTGAAAGCAGGAGGATGACATCATCAAAACAAGTCTGCACTTGGAATGAAGATCCACAAATCCTGTGAATTGTCAACAGGGAGAGCACTGTGTTCTGCACTTTGTGAAAACAGGAGCAATCACTGTCACTCGGAATGTTATTCACCAAGAATCAAGGTGATGCTCATTGCAATCATATCTGCTATATCCTTGCTATTTGAGAGAATGAGGATGTTGACAATGCCAAATTTGAACAATATGCACTTAATTTTTCATATTAACTGTTTAAGCTCTATTGTTTATCTACTGAGTCTCTACTGGTTTTTGTTAACAAACAATCCAGGTCTTTTTCAATATATTATTTCAGTTACATCACACTGTAAACTTCTGCTATAAATTCTGTGTCTTACAATCTCATTCTCCACAATCACTTAATGAAGGAGCAGCGCTCCGAAAGCTAGTGCTTCCAAATAAACCTGTTGGACTATAACCTGGTGTTATGTGATTTTTTAACTCCTTTTCTGAGATACGAGTAAAGACACCTGATTCAAAATTCAAATATTTGTATAAAGATGTCAGTCATCGATCCCCAGATTTGCATTTATATAGAACAATAGATAGTATGAAAAGGATGAGAATCAAAAGGTGAGTTTGTATAAACAATGAGAAGACATACCTAGGAACTATCAAGATTTAAGGAGATACATGTTCGTAGTAGATCACAATGCAAGAATCCATTCTCTACAAGCAAAGGGATTATGTCCAAACCTTGGACGTCAATGAGTTACTGGGAAGCACAGGGAGCCTTGTTCCTTGTTATTTTACACCAAGGCAATGCATCACCCAATCAGCGTAATCTTGCAAGGCAATCAACACCCTTTTTGCCTGTACCATAAATTGCTGAGACTGGTTGAAATTTGGTGCTCTTGCATTTGTCCTATTAAGTGTAAGAAAACAAAGTTTCAGCAATATATCCCTATTTTCAGCACAGATAGTAGATTGCATTAACAATGGGATCTACCAAAATAATATTTATGTTGCACTTTATCATCTTAAAGTCCTTTAAAAATGTACTTATTGACTGTTTTGCAAATCTTTAACACATGGCAAGATCCCACAAACATGTGAGGTGAACAATCAGTTGTTCTGTTTTTTGTACTTATGACTGAGTAAGGGATACGAATCAGGTTTCCAAAACAATTCCTTGGCCATTTTTGAATAATAATCTTTGCGATCCAACTGAAGCAAATAAGCAAGGTTCCAGATTAGCACTCCATCCAAAAGATGGGCAATCCAGCACCCTGTTGTTCCTCACTGGAGTGCTAACCCAGATAGATTTAGGACTGACTTCAGTCCATAATTGCCTAACTCAGATATGAATTGCTACTGTTGGAGCAAAATGCACAGTAAAACACCCCATATGCACAATTTAATAAAACAGGCAATGCAAAAGGAGATTATAAATTGGTTCTTTTAATGTTATGAATCTTGCACTGTTTTTGCTTTTGAAGACTGAATGTAGACTATATGCACCCAGCAGTAGAGTCACAAACAAGGGCACTTTGCCATTCTACATTCCTTCCGAAGTGAATGCAGCTTGGTCTCTATAATGTGGACGTGTTTATGCTTGTTACAGGGAAATACTAGCATTCTGTTCCACCCAGGAAGTGATGGCCATTGTGGGGCAGAGAACATTCTGCAGTGGGGGAAGAGAAGGTTGAAAGCAGAAGTATCCTTGGATACAACAAACATGCATTCTCATGTACATTTACACATTCTTACACCTTAGTGTTGAACTGCAGAGGTATGGGAACAATTCTGCATTTTTAGATATGATAGAATTTTACATGAACAGATGCAAGAATGAGAAAAGGAATACAATAGCTATATCAAGCATAATTATTACAAAGGCAATCAGATTAGATTAGATTAAATTACTTACAGTGTGGAAACGGGCCCTTCGGCCCAACAAGTCCACACTGACCCTCCGAAGAGCAACCCACCTAGACCCATTCCCTTGCATTTACCCCTTCAGCTAACACTATGGGCAATTTAGCATGGCCAATTCACCTAACCTGCACATTTTTGGACTGTGGGAGGAAACCGGAGGACCCAGAGGAAACCCACACAGACACGGGGAGAATCTGCAAACTCCGCACAGTTGCCTGAGGCAGCAGTGCTAACCACTGTGTTGTAGACTAAGAAAATGTAAGAAATTTAGACTTTTTGTTCAGGCTATTCTACACATTCATAAATCAAACCATTTCTTGAAATGTTTGTGCTTCTGTAATGAATAATTATTTGCACAAAAATAGTGGAATCATGCTACAAGACAGAAATCAGTTGGTGGGATCTTAAAGGAGCTTGAAGGGCATGGGCTATGGCAAGAAATGTGGAAGAATGCACAAAATCTCCAGTGAGGTCTTTTTTGATGTCAAGAGCAGCTTGTTGCATTATTTCAGTAACTTCTAGGCATTGAGGTGAGATTCTCATTAGATATTGCTTGTTAATTACCTTATTAACTACATGTATTGCCTTAATTATTAAATAATTTTCTACCCGGGCCATGTGTATATTGGTTGTGGGCGTTTGCACTCTCTTTTCAATTACTTGAAAAACTTCCTTCTCTGCTTTTGGTTGCACTTCAGCCCCATGCTCCTCATTATTGGGCACCTGGTGCAGAGGGCCATCGGCAGGTCGGATGATCTCCTCATCAGTTTGTTCCTGGGCCTGGCCAAGCTGGCCATTAACAAGCAGGCCATGGAGGAGGTCATAATGGCCGACTCCCTGCCCCTCTTCTGTGGCTATGCTCCAGCTGGAGATGGAGCACATGGTCACCACCAACACTTTCAATGCCTTCAGGAAGAAGTGGCTACCATGGGAGATAGAATGTTCCATTTCCCCTTCCAACTCTACTTTGATTTGATCCCTTACCTCCCCTTCACTTTTTCTTTCACATAGGCATTGTGCCCACAGGGCTCTCCTTGTCACTGGTTCCTTGGCCACATTTATATTTTTCCTGGTGGTGGGAGGTTCATCAAGTTCCTTGCACTGCTAGTATTTTCACTGTGTCTTGCACCTAACCACACATAACATGAGTGCTGGGCAAAATAAACACTACTGCTGTATGGCAATAGTGTAGGGGTGCATACAAGGAAAATAATATATAACCAGGAGATTAAGATCTCTTCTAAAAAGAAACATAGAACTTTATACCCTGTCACGTACAGCGAGCAAATTACGTTCTGAGATTCTTGACATGGGAGTCAGAGCGAGTACCCTGCAACTTTAGCTCACTGTTGGCTGTACACAGCCCCCATGTTGCTCACCTCTAAACTGTATCTCAGGGCATGATCCTTTAGACATTAGATGCCCACACCCCTTGTCCATGGACATTGCCATCTGATAATTGCCAGCATCTGCAGTCATTGTTTTTACCTAGAGCAAGTAAGCAGCCATGTCTCAAAGTCTTTTGGAAGTTGTCCTCCCCAAAGGCCATGGAAGTACCAGTCAGGCAGGGTGTCCCACCACTGTTGGTCAGGGGCTTCCTCCAATATCAGTTCAGGGATTTGGCCACCATCAGATGATTGGTCAGGGTGTTTTCTGTTAGGGCATCTGTACCTCTGGAGTCTGGTGAATGGGTTACAGGAGGCTTAGCAGTAGCCAGTCTGGGGGTTGGGCTAATACGGTCAAAGCGATGTAGTGCCATCAGAGATCTGAGCACCTCTCATCCAAGTTGCCTGGTTAGGTTGCTCAAGATGGTGGGACACAGTCTGATATGTCAGTCTAATGAAACTAGAGAAAGAGAGTGGGGGAATCAAGGGTGAACCACTGCCATGTGGGAAGACGTGGGAACAAATTGCTGGAGTTTGGGACCTGTAGGCAGAGGGAGAAAAGGTGACAACAGTATTTGTAAGGTGAAAGGGTATACGGTAAAGCATGGATGGAAATGGGAGAGAGGAGTCCATCCACTGTTAGGAGCATCCTAGTTTCAAACGGGTTCAGTGTATGAACCACACCTAACATGGTGACCTCATGTGCCAGAGATTGGGAGAGTGAATGGTGGGCAAATGCAGGATCATCACAATGATTTGGGTGGGGATTTGGGGAGGTGCAAAACCTATGGAGTTTCGGGCAACTGCTATCAGGAAGGTGATTTGGTTGTTCGGGGCCTCACCAACACAGAGTCAGAGGCTAGAAATCACTGCCTGAAGAGTTCTCGCTGTCACCTCGCTGTAAATCAAGATGATGACATGGGAAATAAAATGTCTGCAACCACACCCAGAGTGGATGCTGTGTCTCGACCTGTGACAAAGGGAGCTACAAAGCTCACAGATGGGAGGCCCTTAAGTGGGTATGTACAACACAGACTCAGGCAGTGTGTAGGACACAGGCCTGCAGGGCCCCAGCTGCTGATGATTCGAATGCATTGGCCAATGTGTGGTGTATAACTCCCCATTCCATACATTGCTGACCACTGCACTCATACGATCACCAGGCAAAAAATAACCATGTTTGACCAAGCAGGCAATAGTATCAGCAGATCCATTTGCTTCCACATGCTGCAGCAGATTCTCAGCACAGACACTGATCAATGGCACATAGTGTGCTACATGACGTTTAGCAGCATGCTGGCACAGTTACTTTCGGTGATGCACAGCGATGCAAGCAAACAGGTGTATTACAAAACAATTAACATTTCTGTAAACGTGAGACAATACGATGTCACCCAAGTGATTAAAGTGCCCTCAAAAAAGGTATTTATCTTTCTTTCCTTCCCATTACATCTCAGTGTGTGCCAAGTTGGTGTGGAGGGAGTCTACATGGCAGTAGAATTGATTTGATTTGATTTACTGTCATGTGTACCTAAAGTCAATGAAAAGCTTTGTTTATGAACAGATCATAGAAAGCAGGGACGTGCAGATCAGGGTGAAAAAAACCTTGGACAGAGATACATCGCACAGGGCATGCGCTAGGCAAGATCAACATTAGCAAGATCAGTGTTATTTGAAGATAGGAAGTTCATTCATCACTCTAATAACAGCAGAAAAGAAGCTATTCTTGAACTATCTGGTCTGTATTTTTTGCTTGACAGAAGAGATTGGAGGAGTGCATTCCTGGGGTGGGTTGGGTCTTTGATGTTGGCAGCTTTTCTGTGGCAATGTACTGTGTAAATGGAGCTCGTGGATAGGAGGTTGGCTTCCATGATGGTTTGAGCTATGCTCACCACCTTCTGTAGTTTCTTATGGTCCTGGGCACAGCAATTGCCATGCTAGGCCACTATGCAACTGGAGAGTATGTGTTCAGTGGTACATGTAGATCCTTGTGCACATGCCAAATTTTCTGAGTCGCGTGAGGAAGAAGAGGCATTGTTGTGCCTCCTTGACCATTGCATCTACGTGGGAAGTTCAAGACAGTTTGTTAGTTATCATCACTCCTAGGAACTTGACGCTGTCAATACTCTCAACCTCTGTTCCGTTGATGTAGATGGGGGCATGTTCTTCTCCTTTCTTTCTGAAGTCAATGATCAGTTCTTTAGTTTTGCCAACATTGAGAGAGGTTGTTATCATTGCATCCCATCACCAAGCCCTCGATTGCCTTTCTATCTTCTGCCTTGTCATTGTTTGATATCTATCCCACCACGGTGGTGTTGGCAAACTTGTAGATGGTGTTTGTTTGGAATTTGGCAACACACCCAGAGAGTATAGCGGGGGCTGAGAATGCATCGTTGGGGAGCTCTATTGTTGAGTGTTATTGTGGAGGATGTGCAGTTGTCTATCTTCACTGATTGCAGTCTGTGGGTCAGAAAGCTGAGAATCCAGTTGCAGAGGGCGGAGCCGAGATCTGGGTCTCAGAGGTTTGAAATCATTCTCCTTGGTGGTTTGGTCTAGATTCCCCAGACATGTTGAGGGTCTTCTTGCCAGAGGAAAGTGGAGCCTCCCAGCTCAAATTTTCAGGAATTGGAGAGGGCACGCAGGCTGGAGGTAGAGGGGTCTGTCATCTCTGAAATGCTGTGAGTGTATAGTCCTGAGAGGCCTGTATCTTGCCTTCTCCTGCAGCCACATGTTTCTTGACACCACCCTGTCTTCTTCTCGGAGGTGGCACCTGGAATGAGTGTCAGGATCTCCATTCCTCCTCTTGCTATTAGTCCTGAAGACCCATGGCTGGGGAAATAGGGCAAAGAGGCTGAAGGTGTTGGCTCACATGGCAGCTGCCTATGGAGGCAGCCAGTTGATTGAATACTTGGAGCCACTAGGTCCTCAGAATGTCTGCATCCCTGCAGCCTCTGGGCTATTGGGGCCATTGCCTCCCTCTGTGCTGCCCCTGTTCCTCCCTGTGCTTTGGACAAAGTCCTTGACTGCTGACATCACCAGATCCTCTCCTGCCTGGGACTAAGGAGGTCCTGAGTCTCTGACAGTTCTCTGCGTGCCAGTGTCCTGGAGTGCTTTATCCACCTTGGCTGGCTACAGAGTTGTTACTGTGAGGGGTACACTAGATCGTGGTTCCATATTGTCTAAAAACCTGGCATTCCCATTGAGGCGTTGATATCTGAGCTGGTGAGGGGGTGTGGTAGGTGGCTTCACTTATGATCCACCAAGGATATGGCTTCTGGTGAATCAACCCATTTCTCCACAGGGACTGGTACCTGTCAAGGCACATTGGGAGAGAAGGAGTCCTGGAGAATGATTAGAAGTGGCATCCAATGAGAGTTGCAGTGAAGTAAAGAACATAGTTGCCAGGACAGATATTTCAGCAACCCCACAGGAGCAGTCCCAGTCTTCTACGAGGAACAGGACTCTCTCCTTAGAGATGATAGGAAGCTTAATGTCAGGCTACTTCCGCCCTGTTGGCTATTTTCTGCTGGAGCGAGAGAAAGGGAAGGATTGAGTGAGGTGAAAGTGGTGCAGCTGTTCTTGCTGGTGCAGATGGTCGAATGGTGGTGAAGTATTGTGGGTGAACAGGTAGGCAGCACAGAGGACATATAAGGCTGGTAGGATGGGAGATTGGGGCAGGAATGCGAGCGAATGAGAGAAGCTGTTGAAGACTGATGAAACAATGGTCTTGGTGGGAGCTGGGTACAATAGCAGAGAGAGAGTGAGTGTGAAGTAGCAGAGGGAAGAGTGTGGCACCTACGCTGGTGGAGGTTGACTTTGGTCATTGATCTTGTTGCAGCATTGTTGGCTGTTCTTTTGCCCTGAAGAGAACTGTAGCAACCAAGGTAGCTATGTCTGGACAGACAACCAGGTCCTCCTTTGCCAGTCCTCCATGATGAAGACAGCCTTTCTCTGTGTCATTTTGTTTACCAGAACCTCCAGTTCTCTGACAGAAAATTGCACCACCATTTTCCCCCTTTAAGATACTTTTGGAAAGGCTGTCCTTTGATGAGCTGGGCAGCTTAGGAATGCCAGTACTTGTCCAGGTACACAACAGCTTTTTAAAGATGGCAAATGTGCCAGCAAATCTGGTCCTTTGGTAGGCAACCAGTGAGTGGGGAATTGTTCTGGTTGGTAGAATGGGGTAGAATGGCTGGTTAGTGAGGCACATTTGCTAAGATACAGTGAAACATCTAAGCCCTGCAGAGAGAAATCACCAATGAAATCTAATACCAAAAAGCAAAAGATTTTCCCAATGTCCTTTAGGAAGGATATTTTTCATCTATTTTTCCAAGTTATTAAGCCCCTTCCCACTGCTATATCATTCTGTACTGGAGGGTGGGTAAGCTATTTTTTCAGATGCCCAACAATACATCTTTGACCTGGATGGTGGAGGTATTAGAGCTAGCCAATGGTGACTACTTCTCTGATCATCTTTCTTCCTTTGACCCTCCCTCAGAGATATTGTTTGGTATCTTACCCATTGTTCCCTACCACAGGAATACAACAAAATTACAGACAAAATTGCACATCCCATCAAACTGAGTGCTGTTTTCATCCAAAAAACAGGTTCAACTACAATAGTTCCTCATGACAGCATTCTGTGACATGCCTCAAAACTGCTTGGGGATTCCTTATTAACAGAGAAAAGGTTCCTTATTAAATTCCCTTCTTTTCTGTCTCAGTGTACAAATCATTATAAAAATGTTGTTGCAAAGGCACTGGAAGAAGATAGGAGATTGATGAGCGTTGTGGTAGTGTTCTTATAACCGTCTCCAAACAATTCAGATCAAATAATTTTTTAACATTACTCCCTGGTGGGGAGACAGAGAGCATCAATAAATAAATATATTGTTTCAATCAGACGTGTGCATGTATAGAGTTTGCTACACTTTAAGTAATCCATAATTGCTCATAAAACTCAAGATCATACACATTTTCTGTAATTACAAGATAGAAGGTAGGTTATTGCGGTGCTGTATACAACAAAGGACAGGTAAGAGCAAACAGGTTCGAGTGGGTGGTAACAGTTACCATGCCATGCTTCAATAATCAAACAAGATGGCCCCAAGAGGCTTGATCTGAGTCTTAAAGTATTTGCAATTCTGACCAAGGAGATAGAAAGGAAACAGTTACCTGTGATAAAGATCAAAGGAAGACTAGAGTGTTTTCTAAATAGCTACTGAGATTAACTGCTTGAATGCTGGTCAGAAAATACTCAAGCTTGGATTAGACAACATATTTTTGCAGATTTTCCCTATTCCATTGATCTAAAAGCAAGATACTACGGATGTTTTTGGTCTGAAGTAAAGACAGGAACTGTTTCATCTCTGCAAACGTCAGAAACAAAATACTGTAATAAAAAGTTTCTGTTTTTATCAGGTTATTTGCATGTTTTCAGGGATGAATTTACAATTAAAAATTGCAGTCAGCACATCACAATTTCTTAATCTTCATTGCACCTTCAATAACATTTTAATACTGGTCTATCCATTCAAGGCAAAATAAAGAAAATTTATGAACAGACATGGTAAATTACCTGGCTCATTAAGCACATTTAAGACTGAGATAGATAGGTTTTTGACTGTCAAGGGGATCAAGGTTTATGGGAAGAAATTGGGAGAATGGGGGTTGAGAAACTTACCAGCCATGACTGAATGGCGGAGCAGACTTGACGGGTTGAATGGCCTAATATTTGCTCCTCGGTCTTATCATCTTATGGAATTAGTTGACCTTTGGTAGAGGTAGCTGATGGTTTACTGTGACCTCCTTAAATGTTCCTGACTTAAGAAAATAAATAACTAGTCACCATGGGCTAAATCATACTAAAGTTGGCTATGTATCAATTTCATTGGGTTTCACAGAACGTTTACTTCTGTGATGTCTCATTCTAATTTCCCAAATCTGTCAATTGCTAATTACCTACCATGGCCCACTGGAGCTCCTTTCTGATGTGAGCCAATTCTACCATCTTACTTTACATGGATAAACTCACCACTGTTGCTATATGACAGAATAGAGCAGCATCCCTGGCACCACAGTTATCTTTTAAAAGCTGTCATGTTCAACATTGTCAGTCTGGAGCTGCCTTGCACAGTTTTGCCCTGGCAAATAAGAGGAAATTGGTGCCTTGCTTTGCAGACTATGGAGGGCCTGATAGAAAAGGAGGTGCAGATCATGGGCATCCTTTTCCCCCAGGACTAGCAAAGGATGCCATACCATCAGACACTGCCAGCCCTGGTCTGAGGTTGCCACCAGGGTCAATACAGTCTTAGTTGTTTGGACCAATGCCCAGCTTTGAAGGTAAATGATCAATGCTTAACCAGAGTATTCTCTCTGTTACCTCACACTCACTCCATCTCTATTTCTGCACCTGTCTTCCAGCAAGGCTCACTCTTTATCCCTTTCACTATTTCTTACAACATCTTCCCAGTTCCATTCCCACCCACTCCATTATCCCTCGCTCTTAATCCAGTATCCCATCTGTGCTGCCTACTCACTTATACAAGGGCAACTAACTCCTTTCCCTCATCACCATCAGCACTAATATCTGTGCAGGTTAGGCGGGCAGCATCTGAGGAGTAGGAGAATCGACGTTTCAGGCATAAGCCCTTCATCAGGAATCTGATGAAGGGCTTATGCTCGAAAGGTCAACTCTCTTGCTCTTTGGATGCTGCCTGACCTGCTGTGCTTTTCCAGCACCACACTCTCGACTCTGATCTCCAGCATCTACAGTCCTCATTTTCTACTAACATTTGTGCACCCAGTTTAATCTCATTCAATGCCTCCCATTTTCTCATTCCAGGAGACAACAACCCACAATCAGATGAGAAAAGATAAGATGGGTTTTGGGCTGCTGTCGCTCAGCTCCACATCCTCTATGAGGAGATGATATTGATGTTGACAGCCCAGAGAGGCTGAAAGACTGTGACGAAACCTTTGGACAGATGTCAAGGGTTACCCTTGACTTTCTGTTATCCTTTGATAGGGACCCCATGCCTGAAGACTGTCTCTGTTGATTTGACTGAGGACAGCTAGAAACCAAAGCAAACATCCTAATCTTGAGTCTGTGCTAAACAGAAAGGCAAGACAGAAGCAATGTGAAGCTGGTTGCTCTATCTGGGAGGGCAAAGTGTAAAACAAACAACAATGAGGCAAGGCTGTCTGGTTGTGAGCACCCAGGTAGGCTCAAACTGAGTAAGAATGCAAGCAAACAGCTCTGAGATGCAGCCTGGTCCCAATCCATTAGTGAGGTGCCTGGTCCCATGTGCAAAGTGGAGCAAAAGCACCAGCAGCCTTTCAAGGTTTGTTGCTGGTGCATCCTAAAGTGCAGCTTTAAAGTGCAAAAGCGCCCTGTAAGTGGATTGGGAAAATGCTGTATGGGTCCTGAGAGGCTGGAAGACGTCAGATGTGAGTATCCATGGATATATGGTATTTGTGGCCGGTGTTCTGGAGCATGCTGTATAACTTTGTTGCCAATTGTCCAAAGTCATGGTCTGAAGGAGCAAGCAGTGAGTTGAAGTCAGGTACCACTTTGACTTGTATGTTGAAGTCTTGGGACAGATGGTTGGGCAGGAGACTGCATATTAGTAAGGTGTTTGCTTGTGGGAATCTCTTCCCGACACACAGAATTCTATTGCAACATGCAAGATGTTGCACTAATATCAAGAAAGCCCTCATCCAATTTCTCATACCATTCTCCCATACTTCTTGCCATTGCCTACATCATTCAGGTTCCTATAAAATTTGCCTTTTTAAACCTGTTGCTATCCAGAAATTTGAGATAAAGTGAATGAATGTTACCCACAGAACAGGATTTCCGCAGATGAGATGGTTCTTTAGTTGTATAGCCTATCAGTATTCAACACCAACAACCATTTGGATTTATTCAAGAATATAAAATGTCTGACAGTGCTTCACAGGAGCTAGATAGAAACTTATAATGAGCTATTGAAGGAAACATTAAAAAAAATGGACAGCTTGCAACATTTAAGGAAAGAGTTCTGGAATATAGGGATAACCTAAAGGCATCAATGTTCTCAAGATGTGGATTAGCAAACTGAAAAATTGGACTGTGGTCAGGTTGGGATGTTGAATGTTACTGTTTGGGATTTGAACACCAAAGAGGTAGTTTCATTTTGGGATCTTGATCCCATATTAGGTGCATTTGCAGGTTCTGATGCTGGGTAACATTGACTCCTGACAGCTGATAGCTATTTTGTTAAGTGGGCCAATTTGGGCCAGGGTACGAGCTCACGGTCTGACTGAGGAACCAATCAGAGAAACACCAGCAATGACACAAGTGGGATCTGCCAGGGTAGATAGAGATTGTGAGGGACTCCTCTAGACAAAAGCATCCTCTGAAGGCTTCAATATAAAAAGAGGCACAAAATACACAACTGACATCATAGCAATGGAGAGAAGGATTTAAAAATGATGGATGAGTGTTGCCAACACAACCTAATCTGGAACTGAAAGGTGTTCTCCATTCATGGGCTGGAACTCAGCTTCAGTCAAGGTCCAGTTACTAGCTAGAAAGTTCGATCTAATGGGCCCAATAAGGGATTTAACAGATACCCATTACTTTGGGACAAATAGCTGTCAATATCCCTGAACTGACATGCTTGAAATTGGTGAAGATAAGAACATAAAAACTGACACATCAGCTGCTGATGCGAAGTTTTGACTGATCTGCCTCTGACTCGATATCCACATCTATTTAAAAATTCAATCTGGGACAAAGTTTTCAATTTAACGTCATGTTGCAGATGTCAATGTACGTCAATAAGTGCAAAGAGGATCAGTAATGGCCAGTAACATTCCTGATGTTGACAGTAAGTTTTTGTTTACATGAATAATGCAAACTGGTGCACAATACTGGACGGCTGTCAGCTGCAGTGGAACATTTCTTGAGTTCTTTGCCCAAAAGCAGGCCTGACATAAAGCATCATGACATCCAACACAGATAGGGCAAAGGGCCAGGTCTCAAATCCATCCAAACTGGAGTATGAATCAAATCCTGTGTTGGTGTCACCAACTTGATCAACATTGATCATTCAACCAACTAACTATCCTTTCCGCCCTGAACAGTCTGAGTTGCTGGGGTAACATGCACATTTAGGTGTTTCTTGCAGCCTGTCTCTACAGATAGTGATGCTAGAGGCTCTAATGTCTTTCCATTTCAATGATGATCAGGAATCTTTCCATTCTTACCACTTGCCCTTGGCATGCGCACAGAAGATTTACAAGCTGATACTGAGCTGTTCAGCTAGGTTCTGCTCTTGATTATTAAGTCCTGGAGTGGGACTTAAAACAGATCATCTGGCTCAGAGGAAAGGTGCCTATGACAGTGCCTGAAGATTTCCCTGAAACTTACAAGAAAATAATATCTTCAGAACAGGGCGAAATCAGGAGAAACCAAGGATCGGAAAAAAAAAAATGCATTCATGTGGTTGAAAAAATGTTCCTTAAATCAACATAATTCAGTGGAAAGGAACATGTCCAATATTAGCAGGTACACAGGAAAGATGGAGAACTGCACTCATATTGCATGATGTTTTGAGGGACATAACTTAAACCATTTTTAATTAGTGTATAATTTCAGTAGCCTAGAGATGTAATTCGAAATTATAGAGTAGTGGATGCCACAGTCTCTAGCCATGTAGTAAATCTTACCAGGTATGAGAGATAGGAATGTTAATGAAGAAAAGCAAAACATTATATCCTTAGAAGCAAATGTTGTAATCTTCACAAGCTTCACATTTTAGGAAGTTATGTGGTCTGACAAGTCAGCCAATTTTCATGTGAAATCCATTGACTCTGCCAAATGTCACTAGCAATGCTTTTTTATGTATAAATCTTAATTCTAATGTTGGATTTCCACCAGCTGTCTAAGTCTCCGGCACTGTAAGTTAAAGAGAAATACAGTTTGTTAGATTGCGTCAGCATCAGGATGTTTCTCCAACGCGAACATAATTTCCACTTTTTCTGCATTTGTGCAAAATGGTCTTTGATGTTGCATTTCTTCAGTTCAGGTGGTCAGTTCTTCATCTATTCCGAAAGCTGTTTCAGATTCAATAGTAATGTGCAGTGTTCAAGTCATAATTTTATAGCATGATATAGCATTGAAGAAGGTAAAAAAGTTACTAAATTAGCCCTATTCTCCTGTCCTTGCCCTATGCCCCTGCAATTTTCCCTTCCAAGTACATATCTAGTTCACTTTTGAATGTTCCTATTACATCTTCTTCCCATTGTACTTCAGGCAATACGTTCCACATCTTAGTCATTGAGTGATACAGCAAGGAAACAGATCCTTCAATCCAATCAGTCCATGTCGAACATAATCTAGTCCCACCTCCCTGTTGCTGGCCCATATCCCTCCAAACCTTTCTTATTCATGTATCCATCTAAATGTCTTTTAGATGCTGTAATTCTACCAATATCTACCACTTCTTCAGGAAATTTATTCCACATGTGAACCACACTCGAAAAGAAATTGTCTCATGTCTTTTTTAAATGTCTCTCTGCTCACTTTTAAATTGCGCACAGAGCTGAAAATGTGTTGCTGGAAAAGCGCAGCAGGTCAGGCAGCAGTCAAGGAACAGGAGAATCGATGTTTCGGGCATAAGCCCTTCTTCAGGAATGCACACTCCTAGTATTGAAATTCCCCAACTACCATTAACTATCTATACCTCTCATTATTTTATAAACTTCTATCAGGTCACTTCGTACACTCTAATGAGAAAAGGTTCCAGCCTGTACAGCCTTTCTAATTGCATTGAAAAAATCGCCATATCTTGCCCTTACCTCGTTTAGAGTCATAGAATCAGAGAGATGTACAGCACGGAAACAGACCCGTTGGTCCAACTTATCCATGCTGACCAGATATCCCAAACCAATCTTGCACCACCTGCCAGCACACAGCCTATATCACTCCAAAGCCTTCCTATTCAAATACCCACCAGATGCCTTTTAAATGTTGCAATTGTGCTAGCCTCTACCACTTCCTCTGGGAGCTCATTCCATACATTTACCACCCTTTGCATGAAAAAGTTGCCCTTTAGGTCTCTTTTATATCTTTCTCCTCTCACACTAAACCTATGCCCTCGAGTTCTGGACTCCCCCGCCCCAGGACACTCCAAGGAAAACAGCCCCAGCCTATTCAACTTCTCCTATAGCTCAAATTCTCCCTGGGAACAAGTCCTGGGAACATCCTTGTAAATCTGGATGTAGGTTTACTCGCTGAGCTGGAAGGTTCATTTCCAGACGTTTCGTCACCCCACTAGGTAAAATCTTCAGTGGGCCTCAGGTGAAGCACTGCTGAAAATTCCAGCTTTCTATTTATATGTTTGGGTTTTTTTGAGTTGGTGATGTTATTTCCTGTGGTGATGTTATTTCCTGTGGTGAAGTCACTTCCAGTTCCTTTTCTCAGGGCGTGGTAGATTGGGTCTAACTTGATGTGTTTATTGATAGTGTTCTGGTTGGAATGCCACGCTTCTAGGAATTCTCATGTGTGTCTTTGTTTGGCTTTGCTTGAGGCCCACTGAAGGTGTTACCTAGTAGGGTGGCAAAATGTCTGGAATTGAACCTTCCAGCTCAGCGAACAAACCTACATCCAGAACCTCAACCTGAGCTACAAATCTTCTCAAAACTCGCTAACATCATTGTAAATCTTTTCTGAACCCTTTCAAGTTTCATAACATCTTTCCGATAGGAAGGAAACCAGAATTGCATGCAATATTCTAAAAGTGGCCTCACCAATGTCCTGTACAGCCGCAACATGACCTCCCGACTTCTGTACTCGATATTCTGACCAATGAAGGAAAGCATACCAAACGCCTTCTTTACAATCCTATCTTCCTGCAACTCCACTTTCAAAGAGCGATGAATCTGCAACTCAAGGTCTCTTTGTTCAGGAACACCCCCTAGCACCTTACGATTAAGTGTATAAGTCCTGCTAAGATTTGCTTTCTCAAAATGCAGCACCTCATATTTATCTAAATTAATCTCCATCTGCCACTCCTCAGCCCATTGGTCTAACTAATCAAGGTGCCATTGTAATCTAAGGTAACCTACTTCACTGTCCACTGCATCTCCAATTTTGGTGTCAACTGTAAACTTACTTACTACACTTCTTATGCTCACATCCAAATCATTTATATAAATCATGAAATGTAGTGGACCCAACACCAATCCTTGTGGCACTCCACTGGTCACAGGGCTCCAGTCTGAAAAACAATTCCCCACCACCACCCTCTGTCTTCTATCTTTGAGCCAGTTCTGTATCCAAATGGCTAGTTCTCCTTGTATTCAATGGGATCTAACCTTGGTAACCAGTCTCCCATGGGGAACCTTGTTGAATACATTACTGATATCCACCACTCTGCCCTCATCAATCCTCTTTGTTACTTATTCAAAAAACTCAATCAAGTTTGTGAGACATGATTTCCCATGCACAAAGCCATATTGACTATCCCTAATCAGTCTTTGCCTTTCCAAATACATGTACATCCTATCCCTCAGGATTCCCTCCAACAACTTGCCCACCACCGATTTCAGGCTCACTGGTCTATAGTTCCTGGCTTGTCTTTACCACCTTTCTTAAATAGTGTCACCATGTTAGCCAACTTCCAGTCTTCTGGCACCTCACATGTGACTATTGATGATGCAAATATCGCAGCACGAGGCCCAGCAATCATTTCCCTAGCTTCCCACAGAGTTGTAGGGTACACCTAATCAGGTCTGGGGATTTTAAGCGTTTCAAGACATCCAGCACTTCCTCTTCTGTAATATGGATATTTTTCAAGACGTCACCATCTATTTCTCTACATTCTATATCTTCCATGTCCTTTCCACAGTAAATACTGATGCAACATACTTGTTTAGTATCTCCTCCATCTCCTGCAGCACCACACAAAGGCCGCCTTGCTGATCTTTGAGGGGCCCTATTCTCTCCCTTGTTACCCTTCTGTCCTTAATGTATTTGTAAAAACCCTTTGGATTCTCCTTAATTCTATTTGCCAAAGTTATCTCATGTCGCTTTTTTGTCCTCCTGATTTCCCTCTTAAGTATACTCCTACTGCCTTTGTACTCTTCTAAGGATTCACTCGATCTATCCTGTCTATACTTGACATATGCTTCCTTCTTTTTCTTAATCAAACCCTCAATTTCTTTAGTCATCCAGCATTCCCTATACCTACCAGCCTTTCCTTTCACCTAGCAGGAATATACTTTCTTTGGAGTCTCGTTATCTCATTTCTGAAGGCTTCCTTTTTTCCAGCCATCCCTTTACCTACGAACATCTGACCCCAATCAGCTTTTGAAAGTTCTTGCCTAATACTGTCAAAATTGGCCTTTCTCCAAATTAGAACATCAACTTTTAGATCAGGTCTATCCTTTTCCATCACTATTTTAAAACTAATAGAATTATGGTCGCTGGCCCCAAAGTGCTCCCCCACTGACACCTCAGTCACCTGCCCTGCCTTATTTCCCAAGAGTAGGTCAAGTTTTGCACCTTCTCTAGTAGGTATGTCCACATACTGAACCAGAATATTTCCCTGTATGCACTTAACAAGTCCCTCTCCATCTAAACCCTTAACACTATGGCAGTCCCACTCTGTGGGAAAGTTAAAATCCGCGACCATAACCAACCTATTATTCTTACAGATAACTGAGATCTTCTTACAAACTTGTTTCTCGATTTCCCTCTGACTATTAGGGGTCTATAATACAATCCCAATAAGGTGATCATCCCTTTCTTATTTCTCAGTTCCACCTAAATAACTTCCCTGGATGTATTTCCAGGAATATCCTCTCTCAGTACAGCTGTAATGCTATCTCTTATCAAAAATGCCATACCCCCTCCTCTCTTACCTGACTTTCTGTCCTTCCTGTAGCATTTGTATCCTGGAACATTAAGCTGCCGGTCCAGTCCATCCCTGAGCCATGTTTCTGTAATTGTTATGATATCCCAGGCCCCTGTTCCTAACCATGCCCTGAATTCATCTGCCTTCCCTGTTAGGCCTCTTGCATTGAAATAAATGCAGTTTAATTTATTAGTCCTACCTTGTTCTCTGCTTTGTTCCTGCCTGCCCTGCGTGTTTGGCTCATTTTTGTTCTCAAGTGAACCAGTCTCAGATTAATCTCTTTCCTCGATATCCCCCTGGCTTCCCCACATCACCATTCCACACCGCACTCCACCTTACTAGTTTAAATCCTCCCGAGCAGCTCTAGCAAATCTCCCTGCCAGTATATTAGTCCCTTTCCAATTTAGGTGCAATCTGTCCTTCTTGTACAGGTCACTTCTACCCCAAAAAGCTTCCAACGATCCAAAAAATGTGAATCCTTCTTCCATACACCAGCTCCTCAGCCGTGCATTCATCTGCTCTTATTCTCCTATTTCTTCCCTTATTAGCTCGTAGCACCGGGAGTATTTCAGATGTTACTACTCTCGAGAACTTCCTTTTTAATACCGGCCTAACTCTCAATATTCTCCCTTCAGAATTTCATCATTTTCCCTTCCTTTGTCATTGTTTCCAACATGTACAATGATCTCCTGCTGATCCCTCTCCCCCTTGAGAACATTCTGCACCCTCTCTGAGACATCCTTGATCCTGGCACCAGGGGAGCAACACACCATTCTGATTTTTCCCTGCTGGCCACAGAAATGTCTGTCTGTACCTTGGACTAGAGAGTCCCCTGACACAATTGATCTCTTGGAACCTGACATACCCCTCATTGCATTAGAGCCAATCTCAATAATTGACTGTTCGTGCTATGTTCCCCTGAGAGTCCATCACTCCCTACATTTTCCAAAACAGCATACTTGTTAAAATGGGGACAGCCACAGAAGACTCCTGCACTAACTGCCTACCTCACTTACTTTTCCTGGAGTTAACCCATCTATGTGACTGTATCTGTGGCTTTTCCCTCTTCCTTTATCTGCCATTCATCACATTCCCTTGCTCTTGTAAATTCCTTATTGCCTCTACCTGTCTCTCCAACCAATCCATTCGATCTGATAAGATTCACAATCAACAGCATTTATTGCAGATATAATCCTCAGTGACCTGTAAACTCTCCCTAAACTCCCACATTCAACAAGAAGAGCATATCACTCTACTGAAGGCCATTTTTGCTTCTTTCAACCTACAGACCCAGAAAATAGCACTGTCTTATTCATCTACAAAACACTGCTCCAAGTTAAGTTAATACTTATGGCTTATATTTTAAGTTTAATCGGGAGACATATCTCAATAAAACATATAATCAAGAAAGAACCCACTCTACTCTCTACTGCAGACTTACTGTAAGGCCATGCTTAAAATATTATCGACTTATCTGTTTCTGTGCTGTGACCTCTCCCAAACAGGTTCCTCCAAGATCAGTTGTGAATTTCACTGTTTATATTGATTTGTGCAAATAATCCCAGAAAAAAAATCCCTTTGCTTATGAAAGGGGTGTATTATCTACAAAACAACAGTTGCAGACTCAATTCATAAAAGTTAGTTTAGTTATGGAAAGAGATTGTTTGTGATGGAAAAATGACATGATTAAAATGATTCACAGTAGTTGAGTTCACCTATCATGATGATACAGAAACTAAATGGGTCACAGAAATTCTATATTGATTGTTGTAAAGTTAATGTGATTCAAATTTTATTCCAAGACTGGAGGACTGTATTGAAGTAATTGGACGTGCATGATTTAAATCACCAAAATTGTCTTGCTGAATGGATATTAGCAAATTCTGGAATGGGCTGCTAGAGCTAGTGGTGGAGGAGAGTACAACTTTGTCATTTAAGAACCATTCATATAGATACATTGTATAGGATAGGTATGCAGGGATATGGACCAAACACAGGAAAATTGGACTAGATTAATTGTGAAAACTGCCAGCATGGACATGGTGGCTGAACAACCTGTTATCATGCTATAAACCTCTCTGGCTTGAAGTCCCACTGACTAATAAATCCAGAGAAATATCATCTTTTGTAATTACAGAATTTATCAATACAAAGAAACTTTTCCACTGAGATAACTGTGCTTTCCTTTAACTGTGCTGTTCTTCTTAAGTGTGAACTTTCCTTTTTCTAACCACAGTCAGATCTTGTCCATGCAACCCTGAAACTTTAAATCAGAGCTTCCTCAACTAAAATCTTAATTATTTTGAAGAAGAAACAAAGTAATAGCTTTCAATATATGCTCCATCATAAAGCATGACCTTAGTATAAACAATTTCCCATTGGTACTCCAAGGTCTCCCTGCTCTCTGACTGGACGAGATATCCTGATAGAAGGACTGTCTGACCTAGTTTTTTTTAAAAAAAAACCTTTTCAGCAAAGTAACCACCCAATAAGCCATTACTTTAAATTCCAAACTCTTAAATTTCTATCACATATAACTTACAACTCTTCATCACAGTTGTTTATATTTTCAGTGATGGAAAAAATGGTCAGGCTATGCTTTTTGGTTGTGACCCCAGGACACATCAGGACATCAGGAATTCAACAGCTCTTCCTAATGAAGGGCTAAGGCCTGAAAGGTCAAATCTCCTGCTCCTCTGATGCTGCTTGACCTGCTGTGCTTTTGCAGCATCCCACTCTCGACTCTGATCACCAGCATCTGCTGTCCTCACTTTCTCCGATGAAATGTTCCCCAATTCACTATCTGCCACTTATGGTTTTATAACCCTTGTGCCTCCATGAAATTGAATGTGGAAGATAGAGCAAATCGATATTCCAGGTGGCAGCTTGAAATTACATGCCTGGCCACCTCCTTACATGCCCTCAGGCAGCCCACTAAGTGCTGTCCTGTGTCTCCTTATTTATACTATCACAACCATTTCAAATTATTGACAACCTGTCAACCCGTCCTCAACAATTGCTGTTTTAAGGGAAGAATTAAAGTTTCTCTTGTCTCTCTGTGTGATGAAATATATTAATTGAGGCAAATGCAAAACTTGCAATGTTACTTTAAAATGTTTGTCATTTCTTAACTTTGGATACAATCAGAAAATACTAAATAATACGCATTTCTCTCATGCAAAATTACAACAGAAACACCTAACTAACTGCTGCACATTTCATATGAAATGTGATATATTAAGTGGTAAAAAACTGTAATAGTCAAAATCCCCTGTGGGATTAAAAACAAACAGCAGTCACAAAAACCGTTAAAGGTTAATACAGCTCGGTTGTGCTACAACATAATCTGTTGGTGTGGTATAAAACCACCATTGTTAAGGGCAACGAGATTCTAAAATATGCCATCTGCACAATTTGAAGTGTAGCCTTGACAACGGTCTCTAAGCAAGCTATTTTCAGTCTGAGAAAACACCAAGTTTCACAATCTGGTGGGCGTACCAACAACACCAACAAAGAGTTTGAAGCTTCTTACATCTCAGAAACATTGCAACATAGGCACTGCTGAACAAAAATCAAACCAAAGTTTGTGTAATTAACCATCCAACATTTTGCTACTTATGTAAGAGAATAATGCTAGGACTGCATTTTGACGTGCCACCAAAGTGGCACGTCAAAAATTTAACACCTGGATGTCAGAGAGTACCTGCAACTTGTGGAATTGTGCATGTGTGCTATTATGTGCTAATCCAAAAGTTGCAGAAGACCAACCAGTTATACACCTGAGGGTTTGCTGCATCAAATTGCAAACAAACAACCAGTATCAATTTGGGCTAATTGCGGCCTGATTCCATAATAGAAACACTTTATATTTTTATACCAATATTTTCAAGAATAGGAGGTCTCTCAATTCATGACATACAATGAGAAGACCCAAGAAGTTAAAATTGATCACATTTTAGACATGGAACCTTTAAATCTTTTTGTAAAATTGGAATCAATGAAGTCATAGCATGATGTATTGGACTTTCCAACTGTCACTTTATAAAGTGATTCCTGATCAAAATGATTAGACAGTACCTTTAAAAACAAAAACAGAAATTGCTGGAGAAACTCAGAAGTTCTGGCAGCATCTGTGGAGAGAGAGATCAGGGTTCATGTTTTGAGTCCAGTAACCGTTCTCCAGGACTGATAGTCGCTTGGAAAAAGTGATAAGCCAGGTAAGGAGAAAAGATCATAATGGGGATTAGAAGTAGGTGAAAATTGATTGCTGTGCTGAAAGCAGCCCATGTCATGACAGGTCCACTTACTCCATTCCACCCTGACCATCCCCCTCCCCTGTCTCCAGCATATATATCACCTTTTCCTAGCTACCATTATTTCTGAGGAAGGATCACTGGACTAAAAATGCTAGCTCTGCTATGTCTCCACAGATGCTGCCACACCTACTGAGTTTCTCCAGCAAAACTGTTTCTGTTTCAGATCTTCAGCATCTGCAGTTCTTTTAATACCTTTTAAAATATATTTCAATATTTTGAATCTTGTAAATTCAATTATGTCCTCTAAGATTATGTTTTTTTAAATGCCTTTTTACAGTAGAAACCTCCGTATTTCAGTTTTTGTGGTTTATTGATTAAAAACTATGTCAACAACTATCTGCCATTTCCACTTGCACTAGCAGCCTGGGAAGGAATCTTTGCTCAAGCCAGACTGAATTCTCACCATGGGACTTGAGGTTATTTGTGTACAGATTTATTCAGTGTCAATGATGAGTGCTATCTGTGCATTGCTGACTGCAACGTATGACCATAGTTGAGTTGTTGACTATATATGGTGTTATGATCCAATTGGGTATGTTGCACTGAATCTTTCCTAAGATCCACTCTTTCACTGATCATAACACAGTTTGAATTTAACCAGGGTGGTGATATTGTTACAAAAGCAAAAACAGAAATTCCTGGAAAAACTTAACAAGTCTGGCAGCATTTGTGGAAATAACCCTCCAGCCCGGCACCGCCTTCCTGACCTGCAGTCTTCTTCTTGACCTCTCCGCCTCCATCCTACTCCGACCTATCACCCTCACCTTGACCTCTTTCCACCTATCACATTTCCAACGCCCCTCCTCCAAGTCCCTCCTCCCTACCTTTTATCTTCTCCTGCTGAACACTCTCTGCTCATTCCTGAAGAAGGGCCTGTGCCCGAAACGTCGAATCTCCTGTTCCCTGGATGCTGCCTGACCTGCTGTGCTGTTCCAGCAATAAAGTTTCAACTTTGATCTCCAGCATCTGCAGACCTCACTTTCTCCTGGAAATAATTCAGACTTAATGTTTCAGGACTAGTGACCCTTCTTCAGTAGTTCAGTTCTGATGAAAGTTTACTGGACCTGAAGCGTTAACTCTAATTTTTCTCCACTGATAGTGCCAGGCCTGCAAAGATTTTCCAGCAATTTCTATTTTTGTTTTTGTTTTCTGATTTCCAGCAGTTCTTGCAGTTTTACATTTGGTTAATTATGTCAGTATCTGACTGAATTAAGTTTAGTATTAGAAACACATCTGCTTTTTTTAAGTTAACATATAGCAATTTGTACATTACAAACAAAATTTACTCAAACAAAAATATAAACATTATTAAGAGAAATGTTTAGATTATGCAAAAATGAATGTCAAAACTATATTATGAAAATAACTAGGTATGAAACAAACATTCAGAATTAACAAGAGGCAAATATGTGTAATAGACAAACAGTGGCCACTACCAGAGAACACATCAAATTGCAAATGCAAACAAAGTAGATGTCATGGAGTTCTCAGCATCCACCCTCCACCCCCATCCATACGTTCATGACACTGCGGGTCATGAAACCTCATTAAAGAGATTCCAATTCTTCTCTTTTGATGACTTCGCTTTGGACTTCCTTCAAAAGCTGCTCCTTCAAGGGCTACGTCAATGGCTACTCATGTTCAGATAGTTCACTTTCCTCACTGGACCCTACTCTGGAACTGAAAGCATGCACCTATGCATGGGCCTAACTCCAGCTTTTCATGGACAGTTACATTCACCAAGCTGATACTGCCCTGAGGTTTCTTTGAGCTTTAATTTTACCCAGCTGCAACAACTGCTTGTGTACTATTTCAAACTTATTCTCTAATGTACTGAACTATTAATTCATCACAGACTTCCTTCAAACTCCAAATGGCTCAGAGGACTAATTCTTAGCTGAACAGATCAAGTAGACAGTTCCTGGGAGTTCATCCTGAGCTCAACTACACAGAATTACTGGTCTTCTGTTGTCGTCTCAGCAACTCAGAGTAAGTGTATATTTCCTGCAGAAAGTTTCCTCTAGGTGCACTCTGTTTATCACTGTCAATATTATCTGAATCGAATGGTTTTAGGTGATCTATGGAAAATATTGCAACAATTTCTGCCCCTGCTGCTAGGCAAAATTGCATGTAATTAATATTGGAATCACAGATTGTTACAATTTTCCAGATTACCTGTTTACTCTATTTGAATGGCTACAGAAGAGAAAAAAAAGATTTTCATTACAGTTGCAATTTTTCTCCATTTCTTAGTTTATAATTGTTGTATGCACAATAATGCAAGGAAAACCTAGAGGTGGACAATTTACAGTTCTGTAATTTCAATGTCTCCTACCCCTCTCATATTTATGAATTTATGTTCCATTCCTCCCTTCCTTAAAAAGAGCAGAAACGAAAATTCAAAAATGCTTTTGAAAATGATGCAATCAAATAAAAATTATTTTCTTGGAGTTATAAGTCGTAACCATTGTATGACAGCCATTGTGTTGTAACAGATGAATAGGAAGCTCTCCATTTTCCTCACAGATTATCTCGAGATGGACAATCGCCAATGATGCCCACGGCCAAGGAACAAGTTTTTTTTAACAGTTGCTCAGGAAGACAGCTTGTTTCTTTTTTCACAGCAGACCAAAGCAATTTACAAAACTGCTTTAAATATCTAGTCAATGTGTCTTGTGAAGACACTTATTCTAATTGCTGTTGGCCATGACGTAGATGATACTTATATTCAGTACATATATGTATATTTTTAACTTATTCCTTTTCACGGTGTGCACCCTGTAATCATCTGGGTTACATCTGGAGCCACCATGCTGATTCAGGTCTCAGCTTTGCATATCTGAGTATATTCAGTATATGACATCATCCAAGCTTTTGATGTGTTTTTTAAAAAAATAAAATTATGCAGATTACACCAATTCATTGTTGCACAATGTTAACTATGTAGTCAACAGGAATTGGTCTTAGAATAGGTTTCATACTTTTGTTCCTAAAAGTTAGATGAAATGTGGGAGTAAAATCCTTTTTTCAAAATTTAGCGCAGTTTTAACAGCAATCCCAAAATGTATTGCATTGATATGTAAAGTAATTGCCTTTGGATTGCATTGTGAAAAATGGTGTTGGGTTGATAAGATTTTATTGTCTTCTGTTTTCAATTGGAACAGGTACAATTTGATGTAAAATGAAGATGCATAAATCTGTCTTTGAGTCATGCAGATGTAAAGTTTCTCTAAACATTATTTATAAAGTAAAATGGTCAGCTTGTAGGCATCCCTTGCTACTTCTCCAAAAATGTGACTGTTCTCACAGTTAACACATCAAAAAGAAGCGAACATTTAATGTTCATTGCCAGTATTACTACTCTTCATTTTAAGTCACCAAGTTAAAAGATTTCCACTAGTACACTATGTGTCAAATCATCCTTGTTGTCTGTGTCAATGTCAACATGGATAGTGTAAATAAAAATGTGACCCTGGCATCTAATCCTTTTCATCTAACTATAGCATTGTGCTGCAGCAGCAGGCACACTCTAAGCATCTATTAAGGGCTCCAGTATTTCAGTCTAAAAACATGTCTCAGCCATAAAGGCCACTCCTCCTGGTGTTTTTTTTATTACATGAATTCTTGAGACGTTTTCCATTGCCAGAAAGCTTGAGGATAGCCTAAAGTGTGACCCAGATGTTTATGTCTGGGTCATACAGGGCAACAGGAAAAAGGCAAAAAATAGGGCAAGGAATTCAGGAGGTCATTTCTTGTACAGAAAATAGAATGACAACAACAACAAAAATCACCCGTGACCTACCCTGACAAGAGAGAAGTTTTACAGGCGTCTGCTGCTATACAGCTGAGACAAAAATCCAAACAGGTGCAACTTAAAAAACAAGGCTGGTGGGAAAGGTTCTGCAAGACAACTTGGTAAGAAAAACAAGCAGAGGCTGTGAGGACAGACCGGTAATGGTAACTGCATCCCTACCCAGTAAATAGAGTTTGCTATTCCTGTCTGGCCAGTTAAGAGGGCACAGAATTGAGGGACCTTTGTATGGGTGGCGCATTCCACAAAATGACCATATGTCATCTAACTACATGTTTTTCCTCCACTTTCACAATTACAGTTTTCTTTTATTACAGATGGCAGCTATCCCCAATTTCCAGGGAAGATTAATGTCACAGGTGGTGTGCCAAGTGCATGTGTGCAGAGTACAAAAGACTTCAGTATATCGTGGTTATTTTTATAAATGGCGTGCTTTTACATTTAATTGTGTTCAGTATCTATAATAACCCAGGCGAAAACATTCTTCTGAAGAAACTTGTGGATTTAGTCTGCAATAGAAGCTGTATTAAGGTAAAAAGGGAGCTATCTCCCTGTCAGCCAGACAGTTGCAGCTCCAAGAGGTTTTAAAAAATCAGTTTTAACAGCAGCATGTTGTCTGACAGAATATTGATTTATTTGCTTATTTATGATCAGGCAGATCATAGTAAGCAAGGATGAACAGAACAAAAGATTTAAAAGGAGGCAAACAGGTAATATTACACATGGTGTACAAGAGAGATCAATGTTAGCAAGATCAGCATTATTTGAGGCCAGAGAGTCCATTCAATAGTCTAATAATGGTTGGGAAGAAGCTGTCCCTGAACCTACTAGTGCATTTGTTCAGCCTTCTGTATCTTCTGCCTGATGGAAGAGGTTGTAGGAAATCATTTCCAGGGTCTTTGATGATGCTAGCAACCATTCCGGAGCAGCGAGCCATGTGAATGGAGCCCATGGATGGAAGGTTGGCTCCTGTGATGGCCTGCAGTGCGCACACCACTCTCTGTAGGTTCCTTCCATCCTGGGCAGAGCAGTTGTCATGTCAGGCTGTTATGCAACCGGACAGTATGCTTTCAATTGTGCATCTGTAGAAGTTGGTGAGGGTCCTTGTGGACATGCCGTAATGAATATCCGGGCACGGTAAGACAGTGGGCAGTGCATGGTGATGTTTCGAACAATGTAACTGTCTGGAGTACCCCATCTTCTCATATCTTTGAAGGATATTGATAATAACTAATACTTCTTGGTCATCTGTATAAATGTCACAGGCATGAAAATGAAGGCAATTTAAGAAGAAACAAAATGTCAAAATTATCAACTCCAAATAAAATGAGAGGATAATAAAGACTTCAGTTTGTCTTGTGTCTCTTCAAGGCCCGATTAATATGATGAAACATTGAAGGAGATCATTCAGCCCATTAATCCTCTTCTAGCTCTGTGAAAGAACTGCTCAAATGGTCACACTGCCCTGTTTTGTTCCCATTGTTTTAGGAATTTTTTATATTTATGTATGTATTCAATTCCATTTTGAAAGTTACTGCTAAATCTGTTTTTATTATCCTTTCAGACAGTGCATTCTAGATTTTTAAAAAATTGTGTAAAAAATATTCCCAGCACTGTTTTTCTTAATTTTTTTGCCAAATCTTTTAAATCTGAGTGTATGACCTTGCTACAAATGGAAACCATTTCTAATTATCTATAATATTAGAACCCTTCAATATTGTGAACACCTCTATTTATTCTCCCCTAAATAATTCTGTTCGAAGGAGAACAATCCAGTTTCGCTAGTCTATCCTTAGGCATAAATGCAGGAACACTTTGAAGTAGAGACCAACGATTTACAAACAGCATGAAAGCTGTTTTGCAAATCAGTACCAACCCAAGAATTTTTTTAAAAAATTGTCCTGTTAATACTTAAAACCTTGCAAAGCTCTGTTGCAATTGCTCATGATTTAATATGCAGATTTTATCATGCAATAATTCATAATTTATGTTAATACATAAAAGCTATATAGCATTTAGAGCCCAACATTGCAAAGAAAGTGAGTGACTGCACTATAGCTATGCATAAAATGAAATGCGTAAAACAGTAGTACATTCGTTTAGTCTCTAAAGCACTTACACACTGAGCACAATTGTATTTCCATTTTTACAAAGAGCGCAGCATGTAGCATCATTGAGTCTATAATCATAATTATTCATATATGGACAAGTATTCCAGACAGTTACATTGTTTTCTGCAATATCTTTGGTTGGAGGTTGTATTATCTGTGCCATGGACAACACTTAGAACGGCGTCCTATGGAGAGATTTTCTTATTCTGCCTTCTTCCAGTTTATGCTAAAGATTGCTTGATCAAATAATAATCCTATTCCATGTCAAGCTAAATCTGGTTTATTGAAGAGAAACAAATTTCAAATGTTGAAAGTGTATTGCAAATGTGAGATTGAAATAAAGAAAGTAAGAACAGTCAAGCCTACTGACACAAAATCAAACTTGCCCACAACAGGACACATTAGAGCAATTTGTAATTGTCATACTCAGGTTATAGGGTCATAGAGATGTACAGCAAGGAAACAGACCCTTCGGTCCAACTCGTCCATGCTAACCAGAAGTCCCAACCTAATCTAGTCCCACTTGCCAGCACCCGGCCCATATCGCTCCAAAACCTTCCTATTCATATACCCATCCAGATGCCTTTTGAATGTTTCAATTGTACTAGCCTCTACCACTTCCTCTGGCAGCTCATTCCACACACGTACCACCCTCTATGTGAAACAGTTGCCCCTTAGGTCCCTTTTAAATTTTCCCCTCTCACCCTAAACCTATGCCCTCTAGTTCTGGACTCTCCGACTCCAGGGAAAATACCTTGTCTACTTATCCTATCCATGCCCCTCATGATTTTATAAACCTTTATAAGGTCACTCCTCAGCCTTCAACGCTCCAGGGAAAACAGCCCTAGCCTATTCAACGTCGCCCTATAGCAAAAATCCTCCAGGCCTGGCAACATTCTTGTAAATCTTTTCTAAACCCTTTCAAGTTTCACAACATCCTTCGATAGGAAGGAGACCAGAATTACACACAATATTCCAAAAGTGGCCTAACCAATGTCCTGCACAGTCGCAACATGACCTCCTAACCCCTGTACTCAATACTCTGACTAATGAAGGAAAGCATACCAAACACCTTCTTCAGTATCCTATCTAGCTGCGACTCCACTTTCAAGGAACTATGTGCCTGCACTCCAAGGTCTCTTTGTTCAGCAACACTTCCTAGGACCTTACCATTAAGTGTATAAGTCTTGCTAAAATTTGCTTTCCCAAAATGCAGCACCTCACATTTCTCTAAATTAAACTCCATCTTCCACTCCTCAGCCCATTGGCTCATCTGATGAAGATCCTGTTGTAATCTGAGATAACCTTCTTCATTGTCTACTACACCTCCAATTTATGTGTGATTCTGCAAACTTACTTACTATACTTCTTATGCTCATACCCAAATCATTCTTTAAATGACAAAAAGTAGTGGACCCAGCACTGATCCTTGTGGCACTCCACTGATCACAGGCCTCTAGTCTGAAAATCAACCCTCCACCACCACCCTCTGTCTTCTATCTTTGAGCCAGTTCTGTCTCCAAATGGCTAGTTCTCCCTGTATTCCAAGAGATCTAACCTTGCTAACCAGTCTGCCATGGGGAACCTTGTCGAACGCCTTAATGAAGTCCATATAGATCATGTCCACTGCTCTGCCTCGTCAATCCTCTTTGTTATTTCTTCAAAAAACTCAGTCAGGTTTGTGAGACACGATTTTCCATGCACAAAACCATGCCGATTGTCTCTAATCAGTCCTTGCCTTTCCAAATACATGTACATCCTGTCCTTCAGGATTCCCTCCAACAACTTGCCCACCACCAACATCAGGCTCACTGGTCTATAGCTCCCCAGCTTGTCCTTACCACCTTTCTTAAATAGTGGCACCATGCTAGTCAACCTCAAGTTCTCCGGCACTTCACCTGTCACTAGATATGCACATACATTTCAGATTCAATGTAGATCGGTTTTACAACATAAATTAGGCAAAAGCGAGGACTGCAGATGCTGGAAATCAGAGTTTAGATCAGAGTGGTGCTGGAAAAGCACAGCAGGTCAGGCAGCATCCGAGGAGCAGGAAAATCGACGTTTCAGGCAAAAGCCTGATGAAGGGGCGTCGCTCCGAAAGCTAGTGTGCTTCAAATTAAACTTGTTGGACTATAATCTGGTGTTGTGTGATTTTTAACTTTATTCACCCCAGTCCAACACCGGTATCTCCAAATGTTGGGAGTTAGAGGGTTTTTTTTTTTAAAATGCCTATCACATTCTCACCACTCCATCATTCCAGAGACTTGAACACGTGATGTTAATCAACAATTCAGTTCACTATTGATGGAATGCTGGATTGCTCATGATATTGGTTTAAATTTAGTGTTGGCAGTAGGAGTCCCAGCAAGCAGGTAGGAACCCTGCATTGTTTCTCTCTCAGAGGCTTGATGTTATTACGTAAGCACATGCCTGGGCAACATCAGGGCTCCATGCAATCAGGCAAGCTCCTGGTAAAATAGAAATTCTGCCTACAAGATCTTCAGCCAATCATAAACTGGTAATGCCAACGTGAATGATGGCTGCTGCTAGTGTTACACATATGTATGCCTTCAGGATCACTGCAGAATTGCCAGATAGATGTGAATGAGCGTGAAAGAGGAATCACAAGTACAGGGTGGTCGATGAGGGAGGGGTTTGGTGGTTTGTCAATCAGATGCCTGGGCAGCAGGCAGTAGTTTTAATCAGGGCCATCCACCCTCTTGTCTGGGTCCTCTGGTGGGCATAGAATACCTGAGATTAAGTGATCTCTCTTAAAAAGCTTGCTGGCAAACCCATATAATTTGTTGTGTGATCTCCCCACAGGGTGAGTCTCCTGCTTGCTGCTGGGTGAGCCTTAGCTGATGCAGGATTAAGTGACTATTGAAGGCCTTTATTGTCTCTGGACAGGAGGCTGCTCCCTACCCTCACAAGCTGGAGAACAATCAAGGGTGAGGGTGAGGTACGATTATAAGGTTGCAGGGTTCCAAATCCATTTCCCTCCTGCCAACCAGTCTCACTCTCTTCCAAACCTGTCTCTGGAGGTTTTAAATTCTGCCCATCATCATTCATGTTAGGCATTAAAATTATGCTTGGCTTTCTGCCTGGATAGGAAAAAATCTCATGTAACTGTTCAAGAAAGGGAATGGGAGTTCCTGCTAGTGTCCTGGCCAAATCTGATTCCATAACCAATGTCACTAAGTCAGATGATCTCTCCATTAATCTTTTGTTTTGTTTGTGGAACCCTGATCTATGTGCTGCCTACACTGAAACAGTGACTATAGTTCAAAAGCACATGAAGGCTGTAAAGCAGTTTGGGATATCCTCAGGATATAAAAGGTGCTGTATCAATGTAAATTCTTTCTTTATTTAATCCAGAGATAAATCAGGCCCAGATAAACACACAGATCCTCTGATGAAAATGAGATGTGACACAACATTTGGTGAACACATGAGCCTGTTGAAGTTGAATTGAATAGATCCTCTATTTATATCAAATTACAATGTGCATGTCTTTTTTTTATAAATGAGAAAGTGAGATCAATTTACTGTGGGTGATATTTGCTCTATGAAAAGAGAAAATTGAACGTTGTAACTATTTAACCATTCTCATCCTTTTAGATATTTTATATTCACCACCATTTGGTTATGTACAGTAAGTGTTTGGACACAACCTAACATACTGAACAAATTATATACACTATGAGATTAATAGGTACATATTAGTAGCTCCATAGATTCCTCCAATCTCTGTTGTTGCAAAGTCTTCCAAATGTTCCTTCCTGAATAAATTAAGCATTTCCTACGTGGTACGTTGATTTTGAACTGATGCATTTCCTGTTAAATTCAAGTAATATCTTTAAATGTATGAGAGGGTCAGAGGCTGACAGAGATGCTAGTAAAATCTTTTATCGGGTCGATGTTTTTCCATCAAGGCACATGTAATGTAATTTGCATAAATGTTGCACTCCCTTTTACTGAAGTACTGAATCCTTCTTAATGTTCCTGATGGCACAATATTCCTTGAGTTCATGTTTAATAACTATGACTTTCTTTCATCTCTATATGAGTCACCAGTGCTACTTTATACTAATATTCATGCTTTGTCTTTATGTACATATGAGTCATTACTGCAGTTTTACCCTAATACTCATTCTTGGTCTTTGTGCTTTTCTTTTAAGTTGTGCATCCTGCTAAGGCCTCTGAGTAGTTGACAGAGTTCACTCTTTTAGTGACAAATTGCTGTACTTAGCGTAGTTAGAGGTTGTCCTTCCCCACCAGATAATCTGATTGTGACATGACATTACAGAGGCTATTAGTATGCGCAATACCTGCTCACTAAATCAAGCTTATCTCAGTTTCCAAGAACTATTCTCCACAAACATGACATGGCATACTGCTACACTAACATCTATTTAAGATTTATACCAGGTAAGTGGCTCATTAGATGCTTGGGAAGATTTAAAGGAATATTATTGCAGATGCATTGTGATTGGCTGTTATTTTTTAATATGGCTAACAAAATCACATTCTCAGCAATCCCACCTCCAAACTGCACACATTTGTGATTTTGTTAAAAGATGGAAAATTACTATCATAAAATGTCTTTTGAACAGAGAGAAAAATTCAAGCCTCTCTAATTTTTTGAAAAATGGCAATAATCACAGAAACATGGAGCATACTATTACTTACACAGCAAGAAGCAAAGCTGAGACTCAGAAGCAATTTGAATATATTGATATCAACAGAAATTGCTTGTGACTTGCTTTATATTCAGATTTGAACACCCACATATCATTCACTGTTTTATCCATTTGCTCACCTTACATCTTCTGAAGCTTTTTCAGCAAGGGTTTTTTAAAAAATGCATGACTTGCTGACCTCTGCAGGGGGTTGGGGAAATGGGGAACAATATGGCGGAGGTTGATTCAGTCCTCAGCCAACATCCATACTTAATGTCATTTTTCACTGTCAAATAGATTGCCAATACTTCCTCAAACCAGAAAACAGATCACTTTGGCTGATGTACAAGAAGGTAGGGGATTAAAGGAGAAAAGGGAAAAAAAAAATGGGAGGTAAGTTGGATCAAGATATAGGCAAGTTATGCTTTAATCAACCTTCAATGGAACAACATACTTGCATGTGCTAAATATTTAGAAGAGGAAATATTAATATAGAATCATGAAGCATAATTTGCACAGCCCTCTAAAACTTTCCCCATGGACATGCTTCTGTATATTGGCAACAGGTGGGAGATGGATTCTGTTGCGCTTCACCCACAGGAGAAACCAAATCAAATCCAGACAGTTTAATGTATGCCATAGTTCAAATTTCACCTCAGTTTGTCTCCTTTCAGTCTTACTGGGAGAAAAGTGTTCACAGCTCAAGCATTACGCTGTTTACTTATAAACAAAGTTCATAATCTTAACATTTGCAAAAGAGAAAGAGCAACCTGTTACAAACTAAACTCTACAATTTCACAAGAATGCAATTGCATGATGGCTCTGGTTCAATAATTCCGTCTTTATACGATACTTAGTCCTGGGATAGAACATTATCTTCACCATCCAAGTGTGAAACATCATTGGGGCACAAAGCAATAAGGAGAATCTGGCAGGGAGGATTCTACTCCTGTTATGGGAGCACTCAGTTTTCCTTCTATTAATCAAATGAAAAGAGACTCAGGTGGGTACTGGAAGAAATGCACAATCTGCTTTCAAGGTTCCAGTGCAAGCCATAGTTATTGTCCAGTTAACAAAAATAAAACTATCACACAGCCTTTAATAGACTGCTGCATGAGTCTTTAGAAATCAAGTAGTTTGGTTCACAAAAGCATTTGGAATACTACCAGGAGTAATTTTAACCTAACTGATAAATGGATAATCTGACCAAATTGGATTCAATGTCCATTTTGCACCACGTCTGATGTTACTTTTCAGTGAAGCTAGAGGAAAGTAAGATGCAGGGTTAGAGTTGTAAAATGGTTGACGAATCAAATTCTGCAATTCTCTGGTGGATGAATTAGGTCAAATTTACCCCTGGATCATCTCCCCTCTAGAATCTAGTCTCAAGTCAAACTGTGGTGATGGAATGAAAGCATCTGCAAAGATTTCCTTTCCGTGCAATAGAACAGTCTCAGTCCAATTTGTGGTGCAAACTCGAAAACCCTGGGGGTATTTTGCCATTGCTAATTCAGAACTAAAGATCTTCTGAAGTGGTCAAGATGGCATCATAAACAGAATTGCTAGTCTGGAGTGTAAACAACACAAGAGGTTAACAGAATTGAAGTTTGTGCCAGGAACAGCAAATCTCACTGAAGTGGATTTGCCACTTACATTGTCTGTCAGGGTGCATTTTGAAAGCTGCAAAACATTTTGGAGTTAAAAATCACACAACACCAGGTTATAGTCCAAAAGGTTAAATTGGAAGCACACTAGCTTTCGGAGCGACGCTCCATCATCAGGTAATATCACTATCACCTGATGAAGGAACGTCACTCCGAAAGCTAGTGTGCTTCCAATTAAACCTGTTGGACTATAACCTGGTGTTGTGTGATTTTTAACTTTGTACACCCCAGTCCAACACCAGCATCTCCAAATCAAAACATTTTGGAGCAATTCTAGTTCAAAGCAGCAAACTTGGTTTAACTTGCTCTGAAAAATCAATCAACTTTGATTGCAATGCACAGAAGATAGATATAAATGAACAAATATTCCCACCAAATGTATGTTGCCGAATAGCTATAACTCTATTAACTGATTAAATTCACAATAGATGTTTACCATTTAGAGAACATAGAATGATTCTCCTGGATTCTTTGTATTTGAATTCCTGCCAGTAGACTTTTATAAGTCAGTTCTTACAAACAAATGGAGTGGAAAGATTTTCTTTACCAACAGTATGCAAATAGCTAATCTGTTTTGCTGAGAGCTAGACTAAGATCCATAAAAACAAGAACAGTTTTAGATTTCAGAGTGCATCTATGCTGTAGAATTTACTGATATTTTAGCTATTGCTGACTGAGAAAGAATTTTTACCCAACTAATTCCAGGTTAACACATCAAATTAGCAAAGCAATCATCACAATGAAAGAGAGAGAGAGACCAGCAGACTTGCTTAGTATGATACAATCAACAGCATCATTGATCTAATCTTTAATAACATATCTTTCTGGGAGAGGGAGAAAATGTCATTACTGATTATGCCAACACTGGTCAACTTTCAATGTTGATAATGTAAGTCATGGAGGACAAGACAGGTATCACTTATGATAAGCATCTAGGGCGATACATACTGCTGGCACTCCCATGATTTTTATACTATATATCATCAAACATGTATAATTGCCTTAGTTTGCCCACAGGGCTATAGTTTCATCTCAGGGGTTTATACGCTTTGTAAGCAGAATGCTTTATTCAAAGAATACAATAAATAGAAGCATGCTCTGTAGTTGAACACTGCTGTCACTGTAACTAACTTGATTTTTAACATGCATTTGACAATTTGAAAGGCTACTATTTAAGCTGAAAGCAATGAGGGTTCAGCAATAAAACCTTGGAAAATTATCTGAGGAGGAGGCAGCAGCAGGTATTATTTAAACAAGCTTTGTCTGGGTGGCAGGACTAGGATCAGGACCCCAGCTACTTTAAAGCAAAAACTTGCATTCAGCGGTTCCATGCCAACTGGTCAAATTTTCAGTTGGTGCCAAGAAATGGAGATTAGGCAATTGAGAAAACATCTGAAAAGGTGGTTTAGAAAATGTACAATGAATCAGATGGGCTGTATGAACAGGAAGAATACTATTAGATAAATTACTGTACAGCCGAAGGAGAATCAGGAAGCATAAATGCTGTCTGAGTACTGTAGAAATATGAAAGGGTAAAGAGTAGAGTGATGTAGCTGATGATGTTGAACATTCCTAAATAGTAGACTATGAGTGGGATGAAGTCATGTTCAATTGTACAAAGCTCTGATCAGACCACACCTTAAGTACAATGTTCAGTCCTGGCCACCAAGGTGAACAAAGCATTCAAGTCCCTTGGGGTTGTTCGGAGGAGAACAATGGGACTGCCTCTTAAATCATAAAAATAAACAAAAAAAATTGAGAGAAGTGAAAGTTGACAATTTTTGTGGAGGAAGGGGTTAACTATATACTTACTCTAAGAATAGCTATACAACATGTGCACAAGGAGTAATGTCAAAGTGATTTCGGATCACATGGAATTGGGACGTGAGTCTACAGAGTTTCGCTTACCATTTCTTATATATAGTTATGTCTATTAATGCCTGTTTTTGTTCCTTTCTGTGTTCAGACCTGATCTTACAACGTGGTGGCAAAAGTGACTAGACTTATGTAACTGGAGGCAAGTGGAAAGAGACACCTGAAGTGAGGCCCAGTGACAGCACATGCTATGGGAAAATGCTGAGACCTGTCCAGCCAATATGCCACAGGAGTAAAGGAAAAGCCAGGAGTAACAGTGTTGTGGGTGAAGGAATTAAAGGTCCATTTTGGCACTGAACCAGGGAAAGGCAAAGCATGTGAAAGCCCACAGCAAAGAATGTGGCAAGCTGCAAGACAGTGAAACATAGTAGATTGTAGATTTTGTTTCACAGAGGTGGGGAAGAGAATAGCAGAAAGCTTACCAGCAGAAAGTGTGTGAAGAAATGACTCATTAATGTCATTAAGAAACTCCACCAGCCAGAGCTGGGTCCAGTCAGTATTACAGAGGGTAATGAGTGCAAGACACCTCAAGCAAGACACCCTTTCAAAGCTACATCGGCAACATAGAAAAGGAGAAATGGAACATAGGAATATGCAAGTGGCCAAGTATTAAAGGATGTTGAAGAGCAACATTAGTTCTTCCATAGAGATATAACAGGCCTAGGAAAAGCTTTCAACTCCCTTCATTTTGAACACCTGCAAGTCAATTTCCTGAGTGCCGATTTCTTGGTTAATGATAAGAAAACAAATATTAAATTGAATACAAAGGAAGATGTATCAATTCTTTGAATGTTAGACCATGGTTGAGGCAAAAAAATCTTAGATCTATCCTCCATTCAATTTTGGGGCAAAGGAGGTATTAAAATGAGAGTGAAAGTGCTGGAGAATGCTACACTTTGTTATAATGGAAGAAAGATTAGAGAAACATTTCTCAATTAGCAGATGCAGATGGCAGTGAAGTTGTCTCAGTATTCCAAGAGCCACTTGCAATCATAAAAGCCCCAGAACTACAAGAAGATAATGTAGATCCGTCTTTCCTCTGAAAAGAGAGGCTGAAAATAGAGTGAAAAAATACAGCAAAGACAAGGGTGGCATGCCATAAGGGAGCATTCACTGCTTTATTTTCTTTGGTATGACAGATTCATAGAATGAACCCAACGCTAATGTTGTTCATTTAACAAAGGTATAGGTCCTGGACTTGCCTGTATTTTAAGATTTGGCTGGCACTATTGGTCAGGTCCATGTTTTTGTTGTGTAGCATAATCCTTTTGTTTAAGATGGTAACAAAATTCCCTACTTATTCCACTGAACCTAACAATGACATGCAAATGCAACAACAGCAGCAGCAAACAATTAGATCAAGGAAGTCCTTCCTCAAGGCTGGAGCACTACAGCAAATAGAAGGAAATCCACATCTGCAGTCTCAGCTGTTGTCCATTGTACTTTTACACTTGCTAAAGATGAACAGCACCTTGGCAAAGTTGCCATAACACATCTGAAGGCCATGATGTGGAGGTGCCAGTGTTGGACTGGGGTGGGCAGAGTTAAAAATCACACACCAGGTTTTGGTCCAATGGACTATTTGGAAGTAGAAAATTGACTAGCTACTTGATGAAGGAGCAGCACTCCCAAAGCTTGTACTTCCAAATGAACCTGTTGGACTATAACCTTGTGCTGTGTGATTTTTAACTCCTCTGAAGGTAACAGACCTGATGGAATTGAAGGATAAGTGCAATGAACAGGTTCAGATGATAGGTGCCCTGACACTTAAAAACTCAGTAAACAGTGAACATACAGTCATAGAGTCATAGAGATGTACAGCATGGAAACAGACCCTTCGGTCCAACCCGTCCATACCGACCAGATATCCCAACCCAATCTAGTCCCACCTGCCAGCACCCAGCCCATATCCCTCCAAACCCCTCCTATTCATATACCCATCCACTTGCCTCTTAAAGTGTTGCAATTGTATCAGCCTCCTCCACTTCCTCTGGCAGCTCATTCCATACATGTACCACCCTCTGCGTGAAAAAGTTGCCCCTTAGGTCTCTTTCATATTTTTCCCCTCTCACCCTAAACCTATGCCCTCTAGTTCTGTACTCCCCAACCCCAGGAAAAAGACTTTGTCTATTTATCCTATCCATGCCCTGCATAATTTTGTTAACCTCTAATAAGGTCACCCCATAGCCTCCGATGCTCCAGGGATTGTAGAGGTTGCAAGCTCCATCTCTTGAGATTGTACCCCACAGTGGCACTGAGGCCCAGGTTATGCCCTTGCCATTTCTCATGCCTGAGGCACAGTAGAGGTGAGCAAAGAAGGTGATGGCGCTTGTGTGTGTTGGTGGTGATGGAGAGGCTTCACAAACATCTTCTCAAAGTCTCAAACCCAAATCATTAGCCGGAGGCTTCCAAAGAATCAACTGGCATAGCAGAATGAGCCTTCATTTTGCTACAGGCCACGAGCTGATAGATGACAGTACAAGAGATATCGTGCAACAGGACACATACATGTTAGACCAGGCAGCAAGACACCACCTTCATGAAATCATCCTAGGAAAGACATTATGTTTGAAATAATAATAATCACTCAAACCTCGACATCTATGTTCTAGACACAGCTATCATCTGTTGCTTAATTCATAATCTATCTTTATCATACAGTCAAAAGTGGGAATGTTCATTAATATTGCACAATGTTTAGTACAGGCTATCCTCAGGTACTGAAGCAGTCCATATCACCCAGACTTGGGCAGATACGTGGCAAGTAATATTCATGCCAAAGAAGTGCCATTGACCACTTCAGCCACCTGGAGACAGCAAGGACTGCAGATGCTGGAAGCCAGAGTCAATAGATGCAAAGCTGGAAAAGCACAGCAGGTCAGACAGCATCCGAGTAGCAGCAATATCAACATTTCAGGCCAAAACCCTTGTCAGGACTTTCCTGCTCCTTGGATGCTGCCAGAACCTAGCCATCACCCCTTAATACTCAACAGCATTACCATCAATGAATCCTCCAACAATATCTTTGACCAGAAACTGAAAGACCTACATAATAATGTGCTTACTAATACAGCTCAGAGACTGAGAATACTGAAGCAAGTAACTCACCTTTTGCCTCCCCAAAGACTATCTACCATCTACAAGGCAAAAGTCTGGTGTTTGATTGAATAATCCCTACTTGCCTGGATGAATACAGGTCAAGAAGCTTGGCAGCATCCATGAGAAAGCAACCTTGATTAAGTGGCCTCCCCATTAACCACCTTCAATATTTATTTTCTCTCCAATGACATTCAGTAACAGCAGTGTGTACCACTTACAAGATGCATAGCAGCAATTCCCCAGGGATCTTGTTACAGCATTTTCCAAATTTGCAGCTTCCAGCATGAAGGAGGACCATGGCAGTGAATGCAAGGGAACACATGCAAGTTCCCCTCTAAGCCATACACCATCTTGGACGTGTAATGTCAAGCCTTTTTAATCACTGGGCTCAAAATCTTAGAACTCCCTCCCTCAGTGATTTCAGGAGGTAGTTCATCACCACCCTACGGGCAGTCAGCAAGAGGCTATAAATTATGCCTTAGCTAGTGACATCCACACCTAGCAAACAAAATAATATATAAAAAATGTTTTTACAAAGTTCAATTTTTTACATTTATAGCTATTATATATTGACATCAATATGCCGTCCTTAATAATCACATATTATTACTACAGTGGTTTATTGCTTTTTTGTTGGCGTCTGCAGTCACATTAATTTTTAAATGTTAAATGGGGTCATATTGGAAAGTACTGTAGTACAGTAGCTGAAAATGTGTTGCTGGAAAGCGCAGCAGGTCAGGCAGCATCCAGGGAACAGGAGAATCGACGTTTCGGGCATAAGCCCTTCTTCAGGAAGAAGTACTGTAGTACAGTACTAAATTGGTGAAAGTTACTGTAGAAATTTAGCATGCACTTAAAAATAAGGAGAGAATGTGTAACTTCAAAATGGGACTGTGTCTTATCATAGTTCAATCATAAGTGAATATAAGCAAAGCTTCATAATTTTCTGCAGTCAGCTAGATGGCCAACATATTTAACAATTCTCAAATTAAGGAGTTTGAAAGGGATCGACAATGATGCTTAACAGAGGTCAAAGGGCATGGACATAAATTTAGGACCATTATTTAACTTTAGACAGTATGGATAATTATCCACTTTTAGTGGCAGAAATTAACTATGTACAATACATCCTTGCAACAATGCATGAAAACTTTGGGACGAAGATGATACATTCCAAGAAAAACTTTCAGCGTTGGAGACAGGACAACAAGATATAATTCAAAAACAGAAAGCAGCTGATGAAAAGGTATCCTGAGAAAAAGATACACTCAACTTGGAGCATACTATTTTGAACATTGATAAATTAATAATCTGCACAAATGCGTAAAAGGGCTTGGAAACACTTGAGGTTTTCTTCAGTAAATGGATAGAAGCTCAAACTCTAGAGCTATCATTGCTGAGGAGGACCTTAGAAAAGTTTAAAGATAAACATCAAAAGGACATTATACCAAATCTTGTTTACTTGTACAGTCTAATCCACTGAAGGAGACTTTTGAATTAAAAGCCTCATGAAAACAGAAAAAAAAATAGAAGATTTCCACAAGTCCTGTGCAGAGATAACCATTTTTCTTCTGCAACTGACACACTGAAAAAGAGATACCTGGTTGAGAGAGAAAGCCTATTTCTTACTGAAATATTCAGAACTCAAAGACCACTGTGAATTATTAGCTGAAGAATAGGTTCTGCCACAATGTATTCTCCCTTGTTTTTGGTTAGCTTCAATAAAGTATATTAATGTTCATCCACTTGAGTGTTGGCCTGTCCTTACTACAATTTAGAAATATGTAATTTTGCAACAAGTATGGAAAAGAGGAAGCAATACACAATTCAAAGCAAAAATAGGACAAGTGAATACAGGTTCAAGGTATGGCTAACGTCTGGAAGTGTTTTTTCAGACAAAGGTGGAAAGGCAAGTTGTGAGATGGATATAAGCAATTTGCGAAAAGGTAACGGTAGGTAAAATAAATGAGCAAAATGTTGGCAAATGGAGTATAATTGGGTAAATATTAGTTTTTCACTTTGGAATGGAGAACAAAAGAACAGATTATTAATTAATTGGAGAAAAGCTTCAGAAAGCTGCAACACAAAGTGATATGGGGTACTTGTACATGAAACACAGAAAGCTAGCATAGAAGTGCAGCAGGTAATCTGAGAAGCTGATGGAATGTTAGCCCTTATTTCAAAGGTGTAAGAGTATAAGAGTAGGGAAAGCTTACTACAAATATATAATGTGCTGGTGAGACCACATCTGGAGTTTTGGTCTCCTTCCTTCAGAAAAAATATTGTTTCATTGTTCAGAGGAGGTTCACTAGTTGATTCCTGATAAGGAAGGATGAGAAAAAGGCTAAATAGGTTGGGACTTTACTCACTGGAGTTCAAAAGAATGAGAGGTGATCTTATTGACACATGTCAGATTCTTAAGGGGCTTGACAGGGTAAATGTCGATAGGATGTTTCTCCAGTAGAAGAGTCTCAGACCAGACAGCATAATCTCTGAGTAAAGGAACACCAGTTTAAAGCTGAGATAAGGGGGACTTGTGAGGGTTATGGGTCTTTAAAACTCCTTGCCATAGAGAGCTGTGGGGCAGAGCCATGTTTCACTTTTAAGGCTGAGATCGATTCTTGCTCAGAGGGGAATCAAGGGTTTTGGGGAAAAGGCAGGAATGTGACATGAGGAATATTGGATTAGCCAAAATCCTCTTGAACAGCTGAGCAGGTTTGAGGGCTGAAGGCCCTATTCCTGTTCCTCCTCCTTCTGATCTTATGGTCTTAAGGGTGATCAGTAAGTAGATTTGATTTGTGGCAGTCTAGTAGCTGTTGATTTTTTGCAATAGGTGACACTGATGTCTTGCTAGATTGCTGACTTTACCTAGGCAAAATGATGTTTTGCAGCTTGATCTAATTTATCGCCAAGAAAATTGCATTCTTAACTGGAAAATGTAAGTCAGGATCTACACCAACTGGCTTTTGTTTCACTCTTCCCATATTTGGTTTGTGCAGCCTTTCATGAGGGTGACTCTAGTACGAAAGAGGAAACTGTGTATGGAGGAGTGAAAATAATCCTTCCAGCTTTGTTGAGGTGTTTTTCTTGGACAGTGAAAGACTGACAGGATCTAGAGAAGTAATTTTATTTTAAGCTAACTCACCCTCCCACCTGAGGTCAGTGTGAAGGGAAGGTGATTAAATAGGAAACATTACAAGAAGTCTTTAGAAATACAGGTTCCCTGAGCTGTGTGTTCTCTACAGTTTTTTAAAAAAATGTCATTTTTGACAGATGTCTTTTGATAGAAACCATGTGCAACCTTTGGAAGTTGCTGAAGTCTCTAAGCACTCAAAGGATTATATAAGGAGGTAAAAGATTGCAGTGAGGATTTCTGGTAATGTAAAGCAACACTTGCTAACAGGAATTAGACTAATATTTAGGATTTCTCTGGCATGTATGACAAATAATAAAATAATTGAGGGTAATTTCAAAATTAGATACATGATGAATAAAAAGGCTTACTTAAACACAAATAGAACATTTGTGTAAGAAATACTTTTCTATTACCATATGGAATTATAATTGTAATACCTCTTTACCTTGCTGAGCCATTATATTTGCTGTTGAACACATTCGTAACAAACAGAAATCATTTTTGCTTTCACCTTGTCATGAAGTATCAACAGAAAATATTTAAGTGTTTTTTCATTCAGTTGTGGGGCATGGGCATTGCTGGCTGGCCCGCATTCATTGCCTGTCCCCCGTTGCTCTTGAGAAGGTGACCTGCCTTTGTGAACCACTGCAGTCCACATACTGTGGGTTGACCCACAATGTCGTTAGGGAGGGAATCCCAAGATTTTGGCCCAGCAACAGTGAGGGAACTGTTATATATTTCCAAGTCAAGATGGTAGTGGCTTTGAGAGGATCTTGCAGATGGCGGTGTTCCCACATATTTGCTGTGTTTGAAATTGTTGTGGGTCCAGGTAAAAGTACATTTTTTTAAAAACTCAAAATGAAGTAAGGTTATCACATACATGAAATACCCATGCTTTTAAAAGGGAACTTCTAGTCATATGGTGGCTTTCATGATCTCATGATGTCCCAAACCATTTTACAGTGGATGAAATACTTTTGAAGTATCACATTATTGTAATATACAGAACTACAACAGCTAACTAGCACATTAGGTGCCACAAAAAGCAATGATACCTACAACTGGGGACTGGATATTAGAGACCCCTGCCACAATTGTGTGTTTTGGGCTGTGGGGTGACGTGCAATGTAAAGAGGATAATATTCTTACCCACCCCAGAGCTAATCTTCTTACACTGAGGATGAGTGCCAAAATCAGCAGCCCACCACTGTAGTAAATAAATAATGAAGATACAACTGAGCTCATTAAAAACTCAATCAATTCCAATATTATGTTGCTTGCACTGTAAAATGGTTAGGATGGGCAGGCAAGTGGGTATAGGTAAACCATTTGTTTCAAACTGTTTATAAAGGCAGAAAGGAATGGTGTGCTATCTTTGGTGGATGCCCCATGCCCATTAGGCTACCCTCAAGAAGATTCCTCTTCCTTCACATTAGCCTGTGGTATGAAGCACAAGTTCCCATTTTCCTTGTGCTCGCTCCTCCCCAGTGTATTGAAACCCACTTGTTATGGTAGTGGCCAAAATAGACTCTATTCCATTTGACAACAGTATTATGTTTGGTTGTGTTTCCTAATACTGGAAAATACACAGAATTTAAAGACCAAAGCTATTTTAATCAATTCATAAATTAATATCCCATTTTAAAGATAATTAATTCATCCTACAATGCCTTGCCATATATTTGAATAATGTCCCTTGAGAAAAACTACCGGAAGGCAGCAAATGCCATGCAACTGTTTCCCAGTAGAGGTTTGAATCTTCAGAAATCAGTATCTCCCGACAACAGAATTTAAATGGGGGTGTGGCTGGGGGTGAAGCGAGGAGACAAATATCCATGTTTCTTTCAAAATGAAACCCAACATTCATTAAGAGTGCATCAGAAAATCCATGATTAGAAGTGCTGAAAATATTTTTTATTCCATTTAGCAACATCCATACTCAATGGTTGCAGGTCACTGGCTTGGTGGTAAAGTAACACCTCATGAGCGACAGAACTAAATTGGACACAAACCGAATACTGTACTGATGCAGATTTGAAATACAAACTGAAGACACACTAAGTTCTCACTTAATATAATACATCTACTTTTAAAAAAATGTGACTTTAAATGCAACATTTCCTATTATAGCTGAAACTACGACTTATGTCATTAGAAAAAAAATTAAAACATTATAAAATGTAAGTTAAAAAAAACTTTATATTGTTCAATTATTCTATTTGCAAATAAAATAGCTTTTAAAACAAAATACAATTAAAAATATAAAATATATGCATTTAATTTTACTCAGTTACCTCCAGCTCTTCGCCTGACTAACCCTTCAGCTTGTTGCCACTTTGCTTCACCATCTCTTTCTGACTGTCCTCGTTGCTGTGTGTCATGGTCACTGAATATCCCACTTGTTGACACTTTTTTTTGCTGATGTTGCAGTCTTATCACAACTCCCCCTCACCACAAAGCTTGCAAGATGAGAAACGAGAAACAGGAAGAGTGGTTTTGAATTGCCGGGTTGGAGAGGGAATCTGACAAGCTGGAGAGGTTGCAAGAAAGTGGGTCAATGAGAGAGAAGGTCCAGGCGATGCAAATGATGCCATTCCAAAATCAGCATCAATTGGGTCACACAGCCTCATGTCAGCGGCGAGATGTGACATAACATCAAAATGAATCTCCCTACATTAAATGCAAATACATTTTCATTAATTGGTATTAAAACAAAATAATGATAAATGGGTGACTGTAAATGGGGACTTATCAAAATCAAAAGGTAACATCTCTGAATAGAGAAGCAGAGATGACATTCAGGTCACAGAACATTCATCAGAATCAATTTGAACTTGAAACACTGCCATTCATGGAATAAGATTCGATCACATGCCGTGTTGTTTGTAACTCTACTTAACCTCATGAGGACTGATGTGCCTTTTCAAGAATTGCTCCTTTACCTTGTGCCAGAACTTGCACCTTTCAAAATTTAATTGAACAAAAAAATTTTAGAAGATGGTGTTTGGAATAAAACAGGTGTTGGCTCTAAAAATGGAAGACTTTAACTTAACAAAAACCCAATATTCAAACTCCCATATCTTGAAAATTAAAGCATCAAGAGATTATTGCCAATGAATTCTTGTAGTGCAGAGCAATGCTTCAGTAACAGCAAAAATACCAGTGGTTAGAACCACTTGTCTTTTGTCCCAATACCTCTAATTACTGATTCACTTTTCTAAAGTGTGAGCGTCAGTACAAGCTTGTGTGTGCATAAATTGGATTCATGTGGGTTACCCTTCATGGCAGGGGAAATGCTCATACCCATTGGCTAGATTCACACATGAAGAATAGACATACATAAGCATCTGGTATCCACAGAGCCACTTGCACCATATGTCAATGCCTTCAGAAGAAGGAAGTAAATTGGAAATTATTTGAAATCCAAGTTAAATAGGGTCAAAAGGTATATTTTCCAACTTAGTCTGTTGACACCCCTACAATGCAAAACATTTTAGACTAATCAGAGATTGTTCGATATTGTTGAGATATTATGGGTGTAAAACAGAAATCCAAGCGTCTGAAGTATATCATCCACTATGTTAAAAGGTTGAAATACAGGCACTAGCACATGTACTTGAAACAGGCATTATTCTTTTATTAATGCACACTGAGTGCTTAACATTTCTTGGATGCCTATCTGAATATGGCTGCCGCGAATGTTGCCAACATTGGTTGGCCTGCTTTTAGGATGTTGACATCAATTCTTCAATGAATTATTGTAATTCACCAACAAAATGGTAGTTTAAAAATATCAGCCTAAAAGTGTGCAAGGATTCTCCTCCTAAAAAATTCAATATTCACATGTTCTGGCCAGCAGGCTGTTGTCATACATTTTCATCCCCTCATCTGGAACCTTGAACTCAAAAACTTGAACATACATTGAATCTAATTCTCAGAATAAAGTGTGCAAATTCAGAGAAGCTCTGTTAAAGGTATTTTAGAAATAAGCAGAGATTTGGATCTTTAGCTACTCTGGATGGTTTAATATTTCAGTGTGAAGATAAAAGTTGATACCTGAAAAAAAAACACCTTTGCAAGAAAATGATGACTTAATTTAACTAAATATCTATATCTAAATTATATCTCACATTAAATCACAATAATCTTTTTTTCAAAATATGGTGGTGTAAGTTCATATTGTTTTAAATTAAACCTGCCTAGAGAGGCATACCTCAGAAACAGATGGGATTTGAACCCAGGCCTCCATAGCCCAGACTTAGCAACACTATCACTATACCACAAGAACCCTATCAGTGTAAGCTCATAAAATATTCCCAAGGATTTAGTTCCATCTTCCAACAGCAATAACATGGAAATTATAGATCATTATCTGGAAGGTTAAAATGCTTTGAGGTGCAGACTTATGTTCTATTTATGCAATCGGTCAGTCTATTCCAATGACAGAATTGAAATGGTCAATGAGTTTGGCCATTTACTACTTCAAGAATATTGTACACTAAAGAAATTACGTCAAATGACAGGTAGCTCTCACACATAAAATCTCAAAACTTTGAATTTGGAGTCAACTACTTTGAATGCCTTAGAGCGAGATTTATATCAGTAATTTGATAAGCTATTGTAGCTTATCAAGAGGGACGTTTCTATACAGACTCGGGATATCTCAGCTGTACTGCTTCAGTCTATTAGTAGGAATGTTAGTTGACAACTAAGGGTGCCTAAAGGCAGGTTCTATCAATACACCTGGTAGAATCCATTATGTCACTTGTTTCTGTCACTAATCTGTGTGAAAATGCAAATTTTTATTTTAACTTCCACTTAAAAGAAATGAAGAGCACCAGCATTTAAATGGAGAAGCAGGTGATCGGATAGTTAATTTTCAAACATACTGTGTCAAAACAATATTTGTGAAAATGCAGTATTAAAATACAAATTGACAAATCAATGCTACAATTAACTCTTGATAATCCACCCTGGGTCACAATTATCAAGCACAAAATCTTAATTTACCGCACCCCTAGAGAAGATGATCCCACTCTTTTTTTTCCTTTAATCCAGCTAATCAATCAGTCAGGCTAATAATTAGAGTTTCAGTGTCAACGCAAGAACAGAAGCTCCATTTTGAATTCATTTTATGTAGGGATGATGTCAGTCTTGGAATAACATGCTTGGGCTATAGCCATCCAAAATGTTAACCCCCAGGTCACCCCTAACCCTGACTTTGGATAAAGTACTTCAGGTAGTACCTGAAACTTCAAGAACATCAAGTAATCAATTAAGAGCATTGCTGCTATTATGAAATTGGTTCCAATTAGGCTGTCATGCTCAGCTACTTAAAGGTAATTTCCTGACTCTCAGCTACTTCAGATATTTGCACTATTGGCTACAAAAAGTTCTCTTCAGACAGGCATTGATTTTGCAGGAAAACACTGACACAGCCTCAAGTTGAAAAGAAAGATGTCTGACTTGTTCTGAATTAGTGTCTTGGTTCTGATGATAATGGAAGTAACCAAATAAAGTTTTGACTGTATAATCCAGGCTTCAACTCCTTGTGCTGCATTGCAGAAAAACCTGCACGCTAAGAAGAAGCTTTTATAAAGCAACAGCCTTGATAGTTTCATCGTACTGGTTGACATTTAGATTGCTGTGTAAACCAGCCTTGATGTACTCTGAGTTGACGTCCACTTATAATGCCAACTTACTTTGTAAGAAATAGTAATCATCAATAGACTTCTCTCAAAGGTTAACTTGCAGCAAAACTATTTGTTAAATATTCACGTATCCTGGCTTTGCAGATCTGTGTTCTCAAATAAATGCCTAAAAATGATCAAGAATGTCATTTACAACAGAAGGCTTCAATGTGTTTCAAATGTTTTACTGCTTTGACCAAAATGATAAAGTGTTTCAAGTAAAAGGGCTAATACATTTTCGTTGTAAAATACCAAATAACCATCTTCAAATATAAATGCATTTTGTTCATATATAATAGCAAAAGCTCACAATTTCCATACTATGAGTCAAAAACTATGATCAAATCTCTAAAAGATTGAATGAGGTAAAATCAACAGATTGTTTTATTCATTCTAAACTTTTTTTACAAATATGTTAATTGTTGACATATTAAAATATGCTGTTCTATTGAAGTTACTTTGATACGATTTTGTTTTAGTAAAGATTACAAATTGATTGTTGCTTGCTATTAACTACAGTATTTGAATATTTGGATCTCTAAGTATTGCACATTCAAAGTGGTTTGGAAATATTTTGAGCTCTACTCGAACATTCTTATGAAAAACTATCAATAGTAAAGTATCAGCCCGCACGCACGTCCTCCCCTCCCCATCTCCCATCATTCCTCTGCAGTTTATCAGTTGTAAAGCAAAACTTTAAATTGCTTCTTGACCTGTCCAGCAATTTTTGAAAGCTCTAAACGTCCAAAAGGGTGATGACTCCAACAGAAACTGAAAACGTGATCACTCTATATTAATGGATGAAAATTTGAATCAGACCAAGGAAATGAGAAGAACTGATTGATTGAAGGACTCAAACCCAAGTCTCTGATACTGTACAAGTGATTATACATTATTACATGACTTGTCTAATCAATTATTGTGTAAAATATAACTGCATTATACTGTTTTTGAGTGAAAAGGATAAATGCAACAACATTTTTGACAGAGATAGCATTTAATGGAAAACAATGAGACACTACTTTAGGAGCTTCATGTAATATTAACATTTGAATTAAGGGCAAGTGTGGGCCATTCAACACCTCGAACCTGCTATTCCATTCAATAATATCCTCGTGGATCTGATTACTCAACATTTCACATATAGCTGATAACATTTCCATCCCTTGCTTATCAAGAATCTATCTATAACTGCCATAAAAATATTCAAAGACTGCTTCAACTGCCAATTGAGGAAGGGATTTCTAAAGATTCAGGACCTTGCGTGAGAAAGTGAAAATCTCCTTACCTCTGTTTAAAATGGGTGACACCATATTTTTAAACAGTGAACCCTAGATCCAGATTCTCCTAAAAGATGAAATATTCTCTCCAATTATTCTGTCTAACCTCAGAATACATGTTTCAATCAAGTTGCTTTCTTCTAAACCGTCGTGGGTACAATCTCGCCTGACCATCCTTTCCTCAGAAGTCAATCTGAGCTGAAAATGTGTTGCTGGAGAAGCGCAGCAGGTCAGGCAGCATCCAGGGAACAGGAGAATCGACGTTTCGGGCATAAGCCCTTCTTCAGCCCTTCTTCTTCTCCTGTTCCCTGGATGCTGCCTGACCTGTTGCGCTTCTCCAGCAACACATTTTCAGCTCTGATCTCCAGCATCTGCAGACCTCACTTTCTCCTCAGAAGTCAATCTGCCCACTCCAGGTACCAGTCCAATAAATGTTCTCTGAGCTGCTTCCAATGCATTTATTTTTTTTTTAAATAGTAAGAACAATCCAATATACAATAATCCAAACATTGTCTAATGAAAGCCCTTTATAATTGAAGCATAACTTTTGTATTCAATTCCCCTCGCAAGAAACAACAACATTCTATTAGTTTTTTTCTTTACTTGCAGAAGTTACAACAAACAAAATTCTAAAAGACACCATGCTGTAGTGTACAAAAGTAAAATCAAACTTCTCCAGATAGTAAATAATACTGACTGCAGGAAGAATGAATCACTTGAATGGTTGGGAACTGGACTAGCAAGTCCTGCTGCTGTAAGGGAATTTGGCAGATCCCAATGCAGCAGGACCAGCTTCTTAATATCATGCCAGAATCTTTGGCAAAGGTAAAACAAACTGCATACACAGGAAAACATCTTGATTTTATTTCTTCTGACGACTGCATATCCATTTAATAGCGAATGTTACTTGCATTACACCATAATAAGAAGGTAATTGCCTGTTCCAGGCTTCATTATGTCAGCGTAAAGTATTAGATCTAGGACATCACACATCAAAAGTCTATGATCCACTGTCTTTTGTTGGCAATCATACAATGTACAGGGCAACAGTAAAAGCAGTTTTGTTATTTGATAGTGTCTTGTCAAATCAAATTGGAGTTTCTAGCCCAATAGTATATTTATACATTCTTAAATAGCCCCTGAGGAAACCTGTCATCCTGTTAAAACAGAGAGCCATTTTAACTGTATATTGAATTTCCAGACTTCTGTATATACAGTAACTTTTACCTTAACTATGTAATTGCCAGAGTTAGTTGAATTTTTCTAAGAATCCTTGTATTGATCGGTATTTTATAAGATGCTTTGAAACGAGTTGTGCAGCCCACATTCTTCTTCAAATCAACAACATTTGGAATTCACCCATTTTGTCAAGACAACCTCTTCAATGAAGATAATAACCTTGGGCAGGCAAGTGATTAAACGCTGAGCTTACAATATGTTTTCTATTACATTATAGTTCCTAATACAATTTCCACACATTCCTAAAGCTGATTGTACAATATGATCTCATTGGCGGCCAGTATAGTGTAAAGTGACTGACAGAAAATAAATTCATTGGAGTTTTTTCATCATGGAACAGTAATCAGAATGAGCTTTCCAATCAGAAACAAGCAGAATACGGACACAGAGCCTTTCTTGAGTCTGAGTGAGATGCCGCACGCAACCATTTCAGGTTCCAATGATTATAATAAATTCCATGTTTTATACCTTACCATCCAAGAGTCTGTTTATGTTCAAATATCTTGTATAATATGACAGCAACATATTTTGGTATTGGCCAAATTGTATCGCAAATCAAGAGTATCATAACCACGGAGCATTTTTAAAATGTTTTTGTCTTTTGTACAAAGTGGCTTACACTTGTCTTTGGCAGATTTTGGCTGAAACATTTGGCTCTACGTTGGAATTAGTTTTGGGGATCAGGAAGCTAGGTGCCAAGAGAACGGCAGAGCAACTTCTCCCAGTGCCTTCCAGCAAGAGTTACATTGATTTCCGTATTCTGGAGGATGAATGCACAAGCATCCTATTATTCATTCCAGTCTCCTCAGTCTGGAATTCAGCTACATTACAGCTGGAAATGTCATTGACAGATTCACTGTCACCCTCAATTTCTATTCCAGGAGATTCTTGCAGGTTGGAGTTGGCACTGTAACTCGGAAGACACTTAATTCCTGTAAACCAGAAGAAAGGAGTTAATTGTTATTTCTCTAAGCCAAGGAAAATAAGAGGAGTATGCATGTGGCTTTGCCAAGTTAAAAAGATTCCTAATGGTGCAGAGAGTAATTGACTGCACTCACATGACTCTGCAGATATCACATCTCAATGAAGAGGCTTGTGTCCATGCCGGGATTGTTCTATTGGTGAATTCCTGCTATTCTGGAAGCAGTCCCAATGCTTTTATTGCACACTAGTGTGCCAACTCTTTTTGAACTATGACATTCACCTGGAGGTTAGTGGCTGCTTGGAAATAAGATGAATCAATTGTGGAACAGGTTGATGACTTCCCTCCCTAGAAAACTACTCATGGACATTACTGCTACAATGACAGCCATGCTGTGATTTGGAATGTGGTAGAGCATACCACACACTTTGCCACTGCTCCATTTCTCTACTTATCTTCTGCTCAGAAAGTCTTTTCCAGTAGCTTTGGATATCCATTGCAGTTAGAGTAGACCTCCCCTTCTAAAGATGCATTCTAATTTTGAGAATTGTAGGATAGCTCTAATTGATGTTAACCTCATGTAGACCTCAGACTGTTGTGTTAGTGCTCATGTTAGTGTTGTGCAGTGCTAATATTGAAACTTCTGGATCAGAAGATCTGGGTTCATTTCCCACGTTTTCCGTGTCATAATATGTGGCTGATTAAAACTATCTTTTGCCTTTCAACAACTCTGGGCTAATTAGTTCGTCTGATGCTGGAAGCCGAGTGATGGGAGATAAGGAAATAGCAGGAGAACTTAATAAGTACTTTGCATCAGTCTTCACAGTGGAAGACATGAGTAATATCCCAACAATTAAGGGGAGTCGGGGGCTGAGTTGAGTATGGTTGCCATTACAAAAGAGAAAGTGCTAGAAAAGCTAAAAGGTCTTAAAATTGATAAATCTCCTGGTCCCAATGGGCTACATCTTAGAGTTCTGAGGGAGGTGGCTGAGGAAATAGCAGAGGCGTTGGTTGAGATCTTTCAAAAGTCACTGGAGTCAGGGAAAGTCCCAGATGATTGGAAGATCGCTGTTGTAACCAATTTGTTCAAGAAAGGATCAAGACAAAAGATGGAAAATTATA